>NW_026087805.1:0-30366 GCF_022539395.1 Myiozetetes cayanensis | reverse complement strand
GGTCCGGGGGCCTCCTGTTCCAGGGGGGGACCCCCACCCTGCTCAACGTCACCCCAGGGACACCTCGGGGACACCCCGGGGACACCCGAGGGGCCTACCTGGAGTAAGACACGGGGGGACACCCAGAGGGGTCCTGGGGGTCTGGGGGTCTGGGGGGGGTTTGAGGGGTCCTGGGGGGTCTGGGGGTCCTGGGGGGTTTGGGAACCCCAAGAGGGATTGGGGGGTTGGGGGGTCCTGGGGGTTTGGGGGAACCCCAAAGGGGGATTGGGGGCGGTTGGGGGGGTCCTGGGGGGATCTGGGGGTTCTGGGGGGTCTGGGGGTCCTGGGGGTTTGGGGGTCCTGGGGACACCAGGAGGGTCTGGGGGAGGTCCTAGGGGGGTCTGGGGACTCCCAAAGGGGTCCTGGGGGGTCTGGGGTCCTGGGGGTTGGGGACACCCCAAAGGGTCCTGGGAGGGTCTGGGAAACCTCTAAGGGTCCTTTGGGGTTGGGGATCCTGGGGGTTTGGGGATCCTGGGGTCTGGGGGGTCCTGGGGGTTTGGGGGAACCCCAAAGGAGGATGGGGGGTTGGGGGGTTCTGGGGGGCTTGGGGGTCCTGGGGGTCTGGGGGTCCTGGGGTTTGGGGACACCAGGAGGGTCTTCGGGGGTTCTGGGGAACCCCAAAGGGGTCGAGGGGATCTGGAGGGTCCTGGGGTTCTGGGGACACCCCAAGGGGTCCTAGGGGTCTGGGAGGTCCTGGGGGGCTTGGGGGTCCTGGGGGTTGGGGGTCCTGGGGGGTCTGGGGGGTCCTGGGGTTCTGGGGACACCCCAAAGGGTCTTGGGGGGTCTGGGGACAGCCTAAAGGTCCTGGGGGTTCTGGGGACACCCCAAAGGGGTCCTGGGGGGGGTTGGGGTCCTGGGGGTCCCGGGGATCCTGGGGGGGTCTGGGGTCCTGGGGGTCTGGGGACTCCCCCAAAGGGTCTAAGGGGGGTTGGGGGTCCTAGGGACACCAGGAGGGTCTTGGGGGTTCTGGGGACACCCCAAAGGTCCTAGGGGTCCTGGGACACCCAAGAAAGTTTGGGGGTTCTGGGACACCCCAAAGGGAGTCTGGGGGGAGGGTCTGGGGACACCCCAAGAGGGTTTCGGGGGTCGTTGGTGACCCAGCATGGGGGTTTGGGGGGACTGGGAGGGTCTGGGGGTTTTGGGGGTCTGGGGACACCCCAAGTGTTCCTGGGGAGGGGGTCTGTGTCACCCCCTGAAGGTTTGGGGTCTGGTGCCCCCTGAGAATTGGGGGGGTCCTGATACCCCCTGGGAAAATTCGAGGGGTCTTGTGAAAATTTTGGGGGTCCTGGTGCCCCCTGAAGTTTGCGGGGGTCCCTGAGTGCCCCCCTGAAGGTTTTAGAGGGTCTCAGTGTCCCCCTGGAAAGATTGGGGGTCCTGATACCCTCCTGGAAAATTTGGGGGGTCCTGTGAAAATTTGGGGGTCACATGTGCCCCCCTTAGCTAAATTTGGGGGTCCTGGTGCCCCCCTGAGAATTTGGGGGGTCCCAGTGCCCCCCCTGAAGGTTTTGGGGGGTCCTGGTGCCCCCTGAGAGTGTGGGGTCGGTGCCCCCCTGAAGAGTTTTGGGGGTCCTAGTGCCCCCCTGAAGTTTTTGGGTGCCCCTCCCCAGGTTACTCCCTGGCCTGGGTGCCCCTGGGGGGGTCCCGAGCTTTGGCTTTGGGGGCCCCCCGGGCTGGGCACGTGGGGAGGGTCCTGCTGTTCCTGCACCCGCCTGGGGGGGGCGCCTGGAGCCTCCTGAGCCACGTCTGGGGTCCCAGGTGAGGGGGGACACCTGGGGGGGCACCTGGGGGGGCACCTGGAGCCTCCTGAGCCACGTCTGGGGGTCCCAGGTGAGGGGGACACCTGGGGGGGCACACCTGGGGGGGCACCTGGGGGGGCACCTGGAGCCTCCTGAGCCACGTCTGGGGTCCCAGGTGAGGGGGGACACCTGGGAGGACACAGCCCCCATTGACACCCACATACACCTGGGGGGGCACCTGGAGCCTCCTGAGCCCACGTCTGGGGGTCCCAGGTGAGGGGGACACCTGGGGGGGTGGGGACACACCTGGAGCCTCCTGAGCCACGTCTGGGGGTCCCAGGTGAGGGGGGGACACCTGGGGGGGGCACCTGGAGCCTCCTGAGCCACGTCTGGGGTCCCCAGGTGAGGGGGAGACACCTGGGGGAGTGGGGACACACCTGGAGCCTCTGAGCCACGTCTGGGGTCCCAGGTGAGGGGACACCTGGGGGGACACACCTGGGGGCACCTGGAGCCTCCTGGGTCATGTCTGGGGTCCCAGGTGAGGGGGGGGACACCTGGTGGGGGGAACACACGCCCCCCACACTGACCCCATGCACCCCCACACAGGGGGGACCCCAACTGGTGCCACCTCACCTGGTCCCGCCTCACCTGTCCCATGTCACCTGTCCCACCTGTCCCACCTGGTCCCACCTCACCTGTCCCACCTCACCTGTCCCACCTGGTCCCAGCTCAGCTCACCTTTCCTTCCCCACCTGTCCCATCTTACCTGTCCCACCTGGTCCCACCTGGTCCCACCTGGTCCCACCTCACCTGTCCCACCTGGTCCCACCTGGTCCCACCTCACCTATCCCATGTCACCTGTCCCACCTGGTCCCACTTCAGCTCACCTTTCCTTCCCCACCTGTCCCATCTCACCTGTCCCACCTCGTTCCCCCTGACCCACCTGGTCCCACCTCACCTGACCCACTTTGTCCCACCTGGTCCTATCTAGCCCGTCCCTCCTCACCTGTCCCACCTGGTCCCACCTTGTCCCACCCATCCCACCTTGTCCCACCCACCCTCCCTCACCTGTCCCACCTGTCCTACCTGGTCCCACCTCACCTGTCCCACCCATCCCATGTCACCTGGTCCCACCTGGTCCCACCTGTCTCATCTCACCTGGTCCCACCTGTCCCAGCTCTCCTGGTTCCCCTCACCTGTCCCACCTGTCCTACCTGGTCCCACCTCACCTGTCCCACCTGTCCCCTCTCACCTGGTCCCACCTGGTCCCACCTTGTCCCCCCGTCCCCTCTGGTCCCCCCTGGTCTCGCCTGTCCCACCTGTGCAGGGGGGCTCCTATTTGGGGGGGGTCTCACCTGTCTCACCTGTGCAGGTGGGCTCGTATTTTGGGGGGGGTCTCACCTGTGCAGGTGGGCTCCTATTTTGGGGGGTCTCACCTGTCTCACCTGTGCAGGTGGGCTCGTACTTTGGGGGGGGTCTCACCTGTCCCCCCTGTGCAGGTGGGCTCCTATTTGGGGGGGTCTCACCTGTCCCCCCTGTCTCACCTGTGCAGGTGGGCTCCTATTTTTGGGGGGTCTCACCTGTCTCACCTGTGCAGGTGGGCTCCTATTTCGGGGGGGTCTCACCTGTCCCCCCATGTACAGGTGGGCTCCTATTTGGGGGGGGTCTCACCTGTCCCCGCCATGTACAGGTGGGCTCCTACTTCGGGGGGGTCTCTGCTGTCCCCCCTGGTCCCCCCTGGTCTCACCTGTCCCCCCCTGTACAGGTGGGCTCGTACTTCGGGGGGTCTCTGCTGTCCCTGGACCCCGACGGGGACGGGTGGGCGGAGCTGCTGCTCGTGGGGACCCCCAACTTCTACGGGGGGGGCGGCGGCGGCCGCGTCCACCTGTGCCAGCTGCGCCAGCAGGTGAGGGGGCACACCTGGGCACTTCACCTGGGCACCTCACCTGGGCACATCACCTGGGGAGCCTGGCACCTGGGGCACCTGGCACCTGTGTCACCTGTCACCTGTGTCACCTGTCACTTGGGGCACCTGGGGCACCTCACCTGGGGCACCTGTCACCTGTGTCACCTGTGTGCCTCACCTGTGTCACCTTACCTGTGTCACCTGGGGCGCCTGGGGCACCTCACCTGGGGAGCCTGGCACCTGTGTCACCTGTCACCTGTGTCACCTGTCCCCCCTCACCTGTCCCCCCTGTGTCCCCTCACCTGTCCCCAGGGCCGGTCCCTGCAGTGCTCGGGGTCCCTGCGGGGCCGTCCCGGGCACCCCCTGGGTGGTTTTGGGGCCAGCCTGGCCCCGCTGTCCCACCTGTCCCCCCTCACCTGTGTCACCTGTGTCACCTGTGTCACCTGTCTCACCTGTCTCACCCAGGGCCGGTCCCTGCAGTGTTTGGGGTCCCTGCGGGGCCGTCCCGGGCACCCCCTGGGTGGTTTTGGGGCCAGCCTGGCCCCCCTGTGTCACCTGTGTCACCTGTCCCACCTGTGTCACCTGTCCCACCTGTCCCCCCTCACCTGTCTCACCTGTCCCCAGGGCCGGTCCCTGCAGTGTTTGGGGTCTCTACGGGGCCATCCTGGGCACCCCCTGGGTGGTTTTGGGGCCAGCCTGGCCCCCCTGTGTCACCTGTGTCACCTGTCCCACCTGTGTCACCTGTCCCACCTGTGTCACCTGTCCCACCTGTGTCACCTGTTTCACCTGTGTCACCTGTGTCCCCTCACCTGTCTCACCCAGGGCCGGTCCCTGCAGTGTTTGGGGTCCCTGAGGGGCCGTCCCGGGCACCCCCTGGGTGGTTTTGGGGCCAGCCTGGCTCACCTGTCCCACCTGTCCCCCCTCACCTGTCCCACCTGTCTCACCCAGGGCCGGTCCCTGCAGTGTTTGGGGTCCCTGAGGGGCCGTCCCGGGCACCCCCTGGGTGGTTTTGGGGCCAGCCTGGCCCCCCTGTGTCCCCTGTCCCCCCTCACCTGTCCCACCTGTCTCACCTGTCTCACCCAGGGCCGGTCCCTGCAGTGTTTGGGGTCCCTGAGGGGCCATCCTGGGCACCCCCTGGGTGGTTTTGGGGCCAGCCTGGCCCCCCTGTGTCACCTGTCCCCCCTCACCTGTCTCACCTGTCTCACCCAGGGCCGTTTCCTGCAGTGTTTGGGGTCCCTGAGGGGCCGTCCCGGGCACCCCCTGGGTGGTTTTGGGGCCAGCCTGGCCCACCTGGGTCACCTGTGTCACCTGTGTCACCTGTGTCACCTGTCCCACCTGTCTCACCTGTCTCACCCAGGGCCGGTCCCTGCAGTGTTTGGGGTCCCTGCGGGGCCGTCCCGGGCACCCCCTGGGTGGTTTTGGGGCCAGCCTGGCTCACCTGGGTGACCTGTGTCACCTCACCTGTCCCACCTGTCTCACCTGTCCCCAGGGCCGGTCTCTGCAGTGTTTGGGGTCTCTACGGGGCCATCCTGGGCACCCCCTGGGTGGTTTTGGGGCCAGCCTGGCCCCGCTGTGTCACCTGTGTCACCTGTGTCACCTGTCTCACCTGTCCCACCTGTCTCACCTGTCCCCAGGGCCGTTCCCTGCAGTGCTCGGGGTCCCTGAGGGGCCATCCTGGGCACCCCCTGGGTGGTTTTGGGGCCAGCCTGGCCCCCCTGTCTCACCTGTCCCCCCTGTCTCACCCAGGGCCGGTCCCTGCAGTGTTTGGGGTCCCTGAGGGGCCATCCTGGGCACCCCCTGGGTGGTTTTGGGGCCAGCCTGGCCCACCTGGGTGACCTGGACGGGGATGGGTGGCCCGAGGTGGCCGTGGGGGCCCCGCAGGAGGACGGGGGGCTCGGGGCCGTTTACCTGTTCGGAGGCACCAGGGGCGGGGTCCAGGCCCAGCACAGCCAGGTGAGGGGCCCTGCACACCTGGGGGGGAGGGGATGGGGAGTCTCACCTGGGGGGGTCTCACCTGGGGGGTCTCACCTGGGTGGGTGGGGTCTCACCTGTGTCATTTGGGGGTCTCACCTGGGGGGGTCTCACCTGGGGGTCTCACCTGGGTGGGGGTGTCTCACCTGGGGGAGTGGGAGGGGTTGGGGGGTTTCACCTGGGGTCTCACCTGGGGGTCTCACCTGGGGGTCTTTCTTACCTGTCTTATGTGGAGGGGTCTCACCTGTCACACTTGAGGGGTCTCACCTGGGGGTCTCACCTGGGCGGGGTCTCACCTGAGGGGGTCTCACCTGGGCTGGGGGTCTCACCTGGGCAGGGGGTCTCACCTGAGGGTCTCTCTCACCTGTCTTGTCTGGGAGGTCTCACCTGGGCTGGGGGTCTCACCTGGGCTGGGGGTCTCACCTGAGGGGTCTCTCTCACCTGTCTTGTCTGGGGGTCTCACCTGTCACACCTGGGGGTCTCACCTGGGTGGGGGCGTCTCACCTGGAGGGGTGGGAGGGGGCTGTGGGGGCACCTGGGAGGGGGTCTCACCTGGGGAGGTCTCACCTGTGTCATTTGGGAGGTCTCACCTGAGGGGTCTCTCTCACCTATCTTGGGGGTCTCACCTGTCACACCTGGGGGGTCTCACCTGGGGGTCTCACCTGGGGGGTCTTTCTTACCTGTCTTATGGGGGGTCTCACCTGTCACACCTGAGGGTCTCACCTGGGGGTCTCACCTGGGCTGGGGATCTCACCTGAGGGTCTCTCTCACCTGTCTTATCTGGGGGAGTCTCACCTAGGGAGTCTCACCTGTCTTATCTGGGGGGTCTCACCTTTGTGGGGGGTTCTCACCCTCATTTGTGGGGTCTCTCCTTTCTAACCTGGGGGTCTCACCTTGGGGGGGTCTCACCTTGTGAGGGGGTCTCACCCGTCCCTCCCCAGCGCATCTCAGGTGCCGAATTCCCGAGCGGGCCCGATTTTTGGGTGGTCCCTGAGCGGGGGCCGCGACCTGAGCGGGGATCGACTGCCAGACCTGGCCGTGGGGGCGCGGGGGCAGGTGCTGCTGCTCAGGTGGGACCCCAAAAGCCTCCCTGGGGACCCCAAAAGCCTCCACGGGGACCCCAAAAACCTCCTCGGGCACCCCAAAAACCTCCTCGGACACCCCAAAAACCTCCTCGGGCACCCCAAAAACCCCAAAACCCACTGGGACCCCAAAAATCACTTCAGGACCCCAAAAACCTCCTCAGGCACCCCAAAAACCTGCCTGGGACCCCAAAATCCTCCACGGGGACCCCAAAATCTCATTGGGGGACCCCAAAAACCTCCCTGGGCACCCCAAAAACCCCAAAACCTCACTGGGACCCCAAAAACCTCGGGCACCCCAAAAACCTCCCCGGGCACCCCAAAAACCCCAAAACCTCACTGGGATCCCAAAAACCTCCCTGGGCACCCCAAAAACCTCCTCAGGCACCCCAAAAACCCCAAAACCTCACTGGGACCCCAAAACCTCCTTGGGACCCCAAATCCCCTCTAATCTCCCCCAGACCCCCGGGGTGACCCCCAAACCCCTAAACCCCCTGGAGTGACCCCAAATCCCCTCAAACCCCTCGGGGTGACCCCAAATCCCTAAATCCCCCAACCCCCTTGGGGTGACCCCAAATCCCCTAAACCCCCGGGGTGACCCCAAATCCCCCAAACCCCCGAGGGTGACCCCAAATCCCAAATCCCCAAACCCCCGAGTTACCCAAACCCCCAGAGTGACCCCAAATCCCCCAAATCCCCCAAATCCCCTAAACCCCCGGGTGATTCAAATCCCAAAATTCCCCCTAAACCCCCAGGGTGACCCAAATCCCAAACCCCCGGGGTGACCCCAAACCCCAGGGCGCCCCCTGCTGCGGGTTCGGGTGGGGGTCTCGTTCGACCCCGGTGGTCCCGGCGGCGCCTTCGAGTGCCCCGAGGAGGGAGAGCTGAGGGACCCTCGGCACTCACCCGCGTCTGCATCAGGGGCTCCAAACGCACCCCGGCGGCCGGTGAGACCCCAAAACACCCCCGGACCCCAAAATCTGCCAGGACCCCAAAATAGCCCTCAGACCCCCAGAACCCCCGACGAGCTTCGGTGAGACCCCAAAAACACCCCGGACCCCAAAAAACAGCCCAGGGACCCCAAAAATCCCCCTGAGACCCCCAAAATCCCCTGGATCCTCCAAACGCACTCCCGACGGCTTCGGTGAGACCCCAAAACACCCAGGACCCCAAAAAACAGCCCAGGGACCCCAAAAACCACCCGGGACCCCAAAAATCCACCCAGGACCCCAAAAAACAGCCCAGGGACCCCAAAAACCTTCTCGGGACCCCAAATCCACCCGGGACCCCAAAAACAGCCCGGGACCCCAAAACCCACCCGGGACCCCCAAAACCCCGAGCGGCCGGTGAGACCCCAAAACACCCACAGGACCCCAAAATCCACCCTGGGACCCCAAAATCACCCGGGACCCCAAATACCCCCAAATCCCCCAGCCCCCTCAAATCCCCCAAATCCCCTCTAACCCCCCAAATCCCTCTCAAACCCCCATAAATCCCCCATAAATCCGATTTTACCCCCCAAATCCTTTTTCTCCCCGAGGCTCTGAGATCTGGTCCCAGCTCTGGTTCCAGGCCGAGCTGGACCCTCTCCCCAAATCCCCATAAATCTCCCATAAATCCCCCCAAACCCCCCAAACCCCCATAAATCCCATTTTGTCCCCCAAATCCCATTTTCCCCCAGGTTCCTAGGTGTGGTCCCAGGTGTGGTTCCAGGCTGAACTGGACCCCTCCCCCAAATCCCCAAATCCCCACAAAATCCCCCAACCCCCCAAATCCCCCAAACCCCATAAATCCCCAAATCCCCCATAAATCCCATTTTACCCCCAAATCCCATTTTCTCCCCAGGCTCCCAGATCTGGTCCCAGCTGTGGTTCCAGGCCGAGGCTGGACCCCTCCCCCAAATCCCCCAAATCCCCCAAAATCCCCCAACCCCCAAATCCCCCAAACCCCATAAATCCCATTTTTGTCCCCCAAATCCCTTTTTCCCCCAGGCTCTGAGATCTGGTCCCAGCTGTGGTTCCAGGCCGAGCTGGACCCCTCCTAAATCCCCCAAACCCCCATAAATCCCCACAAACCCCCATAAATCCCTTTTGCCCCCCAAATCCCATTTTCCCCCAGGCTCTGAGATCTGGTCCCAGCTGTGGTTCCAGGCTGAACTGGACCCCTCCCCCAAATCCCCTCAAACCCCATAAATCCCCCAAACCCCCATAAATCCCCCAAATCCCCCAAACCCCATAAATCCCCATAAATCCCTTTTTTCCCCCAGGCTCCGAGGTGTGGTCCCAGGTGTGGTTCCAGGCCAGAGCTGGACCCCTCCCCCAAATCCCCCAAATCCCCCAAACCTCCCCAATCACCATAAATCCCCCAGACCCCATAAATCCCCCAAACCCCCATAAATCCCATTTTTCCCCCAGGCTCTGAGATCTGGTCCCAGCTGTGGTTCCAGGCTGAACTGGACCCCTCCCGCCTGCAGGGGCCGGGAGTCTTCCCGGACAGGGCCGCGGCCAAAAACGGGACCCTGCGGGTGGGGGTGGGGCGGCAGTGCCAGGACCTGCAGATCAACTTCAAGGTTTGGGGATTTGGGGGGTTTGGGGGTTTTGAGAGGTTTGGAAGAGGGATTTCGGAGAGATGTAGGGGATTTGAGGAGAGAGCGGCAGTGCCAGGACCTCCAGATCAACTTCAAGGTTTGGGGGGTTTGAGGAGGATTTAGGGGATTTGGGGAGGAGTGGGGGGTTGGAGGGGATTTGAGGGAGTTGAGGGGGGTTGGAGGGTTGAGGGGGTTTGGGGTGGGGGTTGGGGGATTTGAGGAGGATTGGGGGTTAGAGGGGTTTTGGGGGATTTGAGGAGGCGGCAGTGCCAGGACCTCCAGATCAACTTCAAGGTTTGGGGGTTTGGGGGATTTGAGGGGATTTAGGGGTTTGGAGGGATTTGGGAGGGTTTAGGGGTTTTGGGGGATTTGGGAGGATTGGGGGGTTTGGAGGATTTGTGGGGATTTGAGGGGATTTGGGGTCTTAGGGGGATTTGAGGGGGATTTGGGGGATTTGGGAGGATTTGAGGAGGGGCGGCAGCGCCAGGACCTCCAGATCAACTTCAAGGTTTGGGGGGATTTGGGGGGATTTAGGGGGATTTGAGGGGATTTGGGGGGTTTGGGGGATTTGAGGGGATTTCAGGGGGTTTGGGAGGGGCACGATTTTGGGGTATTTTTGGGTTTTTGGGGTATTTTGGGGATATTTTGGTGTTTTGGGGGTCCCATCAGTGCTGTTTTTTGGGGGGATCCCAGGAGTGCCCCGGGCCACGCTGACCCCGCTGGTGCTGAGGAGGTGACCCGGGGGGAGAGGGCAGGGTTTTGGGGTATTTTTGGGTATTTTGGGGTTTTTTGGGGTGTTTTTTGGGTATTTTGGGGGTATTTTTGGTGTTTTTGGGGTCTCTCATCCCGTTTTTTTTTTGGGGGGGGTCTCAGGAGTGCCCCAGGCCACACTGACCCCGCTGGTGCTGAGGAGTGACCCTGGGGGAGGGGCAGGATTTTTTGGGAGTATTTTTGGGTATTTTGGGTATTTTGGTGTATTTTTTGTGTTTTTGGGGTCCCATCAGTGCTGTTTTTTTTTTGGGGGGGTCCCAGGAGTGCCCCAGGGACACGCTGACCCTGCTGGTGCTGAGGGTGACCCTGGGGGGGGGAGGGGCAGGGTTTTTGGGATATTTTGGGATATTTTGGGATATTTTGGTGTATTTTTGGTGGTTTTGGGGTCTCCCATCCCGGTTTTTTTGGGGGGTCCCAGGAGTGCCCCAGGCCACACTGACCCGCTGGTGCTGAGGTGACCCTGGGGGAGGGCAAGTTTTTGGGGTAATTTTGGGATATTTTGGGATATTTTGGTGTATTTTTGGTGTTTTTGGGGTCTCCCATCCCGGTTTTTTTTGGGGGGGGGTCTCAGGAGTGCCCCCGGGACACGCTGACCCCGCTGGTGCTGAGGGTGACCCTGGGGGGGAGGGGCAGGATTTTTGGGGTATTTTTGGGTATTTTGGGGTTTTTTGGGGTGTTTTTTGGGTATTTTGGGGGTATTTTTGGTGTTTTTGGGGTCTCCCATGCCCGGTTTTTTTGGGGGGTCCCAGGAGTGCCCCAGGACACGCTGACCCCGCTGGTGCTGAGGTGACCCTGGGGGGAGGGCAGGATTTTTGGGGTGTTTTTGGGGTAATTTTGGGATATTTTGGGTATTTTGATGTATTTTTGGTGTTTTTGGGGTCTCCCATCCCAATTTTTTTTTGGGGGGGGTCCCAGGAGTGCCCCCGGGACACGCTGACCCCGCTGGTGCTGAGGGTGACCCTGGGGGGAGGGCAGGATTTTTTGGGGTATTTTTGGGTATTTTGGGGGTATTTTGGGGGTATTTTGGGTATTTTGGTGTATTTTTGGTGTTTTTGAGGGTCCCATCAGTGCTGTTTTTGTGGGGGTCCCAGGAGTGCCTAGGACACGCTGACCCCGCTGGTGCTGAGGGTGACCCTGGGGGGGAGGGGCAGGTTATTTTTGGGATAATTTTGGGATATTTTGGGATATTTTTGGTGTTTTGGGTCTCCCATGCCGGGTTTTTTTGGGGGGTCCCAGGAGTGCCCCAGGACACGCTGGCCCCGCTGGTGCTGAGGTGACCCTGGGGGCAGGGGACCCCTGGTCGTGGCTGAGGGCTTCGACCCCAGCTCAGCCCCGACTCCGACAGCGCCGTCACCGCCACGGTGAGAGGAAAATTGGGGAGGGGGCACAAATTTGAGGGGGGACTCAAGTTGGGGGTTGGGGAGCCTCAAATTGGGGGCACAGAGTGGGAGGGGCACAAATTTGGGGGGCACAAATTGAGAGGCACCCAAGGGTGGGAGGGTAAGAATTGGGGGGTACAAATTGGGGGGTTGGGGGGACACAGATCGGGGAGGCTACAAATTGAGGGGTTGGGAGGGCACAAATTTAGGGGTTGGGGCAAAAGTTGGGGAGGGGCACAAATTGGAGGCAAAAATTGTGGTTGAAGGGGCACAAATTGGGGGTCAGGGGGCACAAATTGGGGGGGTAACAAATTGGGGGGACACAAGTGTGGGGGGCACAAATTGGGGGGGCACAAATTGGGAGGCACAAATTTGGGGGTCGGGGGCACAAATTGGGGGGTTGGGGGCAACAAGATTGGGGGGCACAGAATTGGGGTATTGGGGGGCACCCAGGGTGGGGGGGGTAACAAATTGGGGTGGGAGGTGGAAATGGGAGTGGGAGGGTCCCAGAAATTATCAGGGAGGTCTCACCCGCTTTTGACCCAAAAACCCCAAAGCTGCCGTTCGAGAGGGATTGCGGAGCCGACAACGTCTGCGAGGGACGAGCTCAGAGCAGCCTTCAACTTCTCAGGGTGAGCCAGGGACCCCAAAAACCCCCAAAACCCCCAAAAACAACCCTGACCCTCCTGGCCCCCGACCCCCTGAGCCCCCTGACCCCCAAGCTGAGGATGGGGAGGGGGAGGAGCTCAGAGCAGCCTTCAACTTCTCAGGGTCAGCCAGGGACCCCAAAAACACCCCAAAAACCCCAAAAACAACCCCTGACCCCCAAACCCCCAAGCTGGGGATGGGGGAGTGGGGGGAGGAGCTCAGAGCAGCCTTCAATTTCTCGAGGTGCGCCAGGGACACCCAAAACCCCCAAAACCCCCAAAAACAACCTGACCCCCGACCCCCCAAACCCCCTGGGCCCCTGGCCTCTCCTGAACTCCCCTAGGCCCCCAGGCTGAGGGTGGGGGAGTGGGGAGGAGCTCAGAGCAGCCTTCAACTTCTCGGGGTGAGCCAGGACCCCAAACCCCCAAAAACCCCCAAAAACAATCCCCTGACCCCTCCTGAACCCTCCTGACCCCCTTACTCCCCCAGACCCCCTGGCCCCCAGGCCCCCAAGCTGGGGGTGGGGTGGGGAGGAGCTCAAAGCAGCCTTTGACTCCTCAGGACCCCAAAACCCCAAAAACCCCCAAAAACAACCCCTGAACCCCCCGGCCCCCGACCCCCCGACCCCCCGACCCCCTCGGCCCCCTGACCCCCTGAGCCCCCAGGCTGGGGGTGGAGTGGGGGAAGAGCTCAGAGCAGCCTTCAACTTCTCGGGGTGAGCCAGGGACCCCAAAACCCCCAAAAACAGCCCCTTGATCCCTCCTGACCACCCTAGGCCCCCTGGCCCCCTGACCCCCTGACCCCCCCGACCCCCTGGGCCCCAGGCTGAGGGTGGGGGTGGGAGAGGAGCTCAGAGCAGCCTTCAACTTCTCGGGGTGAGCCAGGGACCCCAAAAACCCCAAAAACAACCCCTGACCCCCCGACCCCCAAACCCCCTTACCCCCAGACCCCCTGACCCCCTGGCCCCCAGACCCCCAAACTGGGGATGGCGGATGGGGAGGAGCTCAGAGCAGCCTTCAACTTCTCGGGGTGAGCCAGGGACCCCCAAAAACACCCCAAAAACCCCCCAAAAACAACCCCTGACCCCCTGACCCCCTGACCCCCTGACCCCCTGAGCCCCCAGGCTGGGGGTGGGGGGTGGGGAGGAGCTCAGAGCAGCCTTCAACTTCTCGGGGTGAGCCAGGGACCCCAAAACCCCCAAAAACAACCCCTGACCCCCCGAGCCCCTAAACCCCCTGAGGCCCCCTGACCCCCTGACCCCCCTGAGCCCCCAGGCTGGGGGTGGGGGTGGGGAGGAGCTCAGAGCCACCTCGACTCCTCAGGACCCCCAAAAACCCCCGAAACCCCAAAAAATCCCAAAACCTCCCCAAAACCCCCTCAGGAGGGTCCCCGGCTGTGTGTGACCCCCGGCCCCCAGGCTGCAGACGCTGCTGGTGGGGGTGGGGCACCCTGGAGCTGACGGTGACCTTTGGGAACCTCGCGAGAGCTCCTCGGGGCCACCCTGGTTTTGGGGCACCCCCAGCCTCTCCTACAGGAAGGTGGGAGGTCCTGCAGGTACAACCCCCTCCCCCAAAAAGCCCCACCCCACCCCTTCCCACACACAGAACCTCCCTGGGACCCCCAAAATCCTGGGGACCTCCGGATCACCAAAACCCCTCAGGAGCCCCCAGAACCTCCCTGGGACCCCCAAAATCTCACAGAGACCCTCCCAGAATCTCTCAAACCCCCAAAACTCCCTCAGGAAGCCCCAAAACCCCCTTAGGACCCCCAGACCCTCCCAGACCCCCAAAATCCCGAGGATCTCCCAGATCACCAAAACCCCTTTAGGACCCCCGACCTCCAGGAGCCCCAAAACCCCCAGGAACCCCAGAACCTCCCCAGGACCCCCAAAATCCCGCCGGGACCCCAGACTTCCCAAAATCCTGGGGATCTCCAGGACCCTCAAAACTTCAGAAACCCTAAAATCCCATAGGGAGCCCAAAACCCCCAGGACCCCCAAAATCCCCAGGACCCCAGACCCTCCCAGACCCTCCCCAAAATCCTGTGGGATCTCAGGACCCCTCAAAGACCCCCCTGGGACCCCCAGACTTCCAGAAACCCCTAAAATCCCATAGGGAGCCCCAAAACCCCAGGACCCCCAGATCTCCAGGACCTCCCCCAGAATCTCCTGGGACCCCAAAAATCCTGGGGGATCTCCTGGATCCCCAAAAATCCCATAGGGACCCCAGAATCTCCTGGGACCCCAAAATCCCCTAAAATCCCATAGGGTCTCCTGGATCCCCAAAAATCCCATAGGGACCCCAGATCTCCAGGACCCCCCTCCCAGAATCTCCTAGGACCCCCAGATCTCTCTGTGGACCCCCAGACCTCCAGAACCTCCCAACCCCCTCCCCGGGACCCCCTCAGACCCCCTGGGAACCCCAAAACCCCCTTGGGGACTCCTCAGACCTTCCTGGGACCCCAAAGCCCCCAGGACCCCCAGATCTCTCGGGACCCCCAGACCCCCAAAATCCTGTGGGATTTCCAGGATCCCAAAAATCCTGTAGGGAACCCCAGACTTGTCCGAGACCCCCAAAATCCCCATAAGGGACCCCTCAGATCTCTCCAGGACCTCCCCCAGACCTCCCGAACCCCCAAAACCCCCTTGGGACCTTCCAGACCCCCAGATGTCCCAGACCCCCAAAATCCCCGGGATCTCCAGGACCCCCAAACCTCCCCCAAAATTCCCTCAAGAACCCCCAAAAATTCCCCTCCCCCATGACCCCAAACCCCACCTGAAGACCCCAAAATCCCCCCCACCTCAAATTCCACCTGGACCCCCAAAAACCCCACCAGCCCCCGACCCCCTAAATTTGTGTTGACCCCCAAATTTTGTGACCCCCCAAATCTGTCCCCCCCAGACCCCAAACCCCACCTGAAGCCCCCTGACCCCCCCAATTCCTGTGACCCCCCCAAATTCCCGTGACCCCCAAATTTATGTGACCCCCAAATCTGTCCCCCAGACCCCAGGCCCCACCTGAAACCCCCTGACCCCCAAATTTTGTGGCCCCCAAATTCCTGTTGACGCCCCCAAATTTTGTGACCCCCAAATTCCTGTGACCCCCAAATTCCTGTGACCCTCCCCAAATCTGTCCCCCAAACCCCACCTGAAGCCCCCTGACCCCCCAAATTCCTGTGACCCCCAAATTCCTGTGCCCCCCCAACCTGCCCCAACTAGAAGCCCCCAGACCCCCCAAAATTCCTGTGACCCCCCAAATTCCCAGTGCCCCCCAATTCTTTCCTCCCCAGACCCCAGACCCCACCTAAAGCCCCCAGACCCCCAAATTCCTGTGACCCCCAAGTTCCCGTGACCCCCAAATTCCTGTGACCCCCAAATTCCCGTGACCCCAAATTTTGTGACCCCCAAATTCCTGTGACCCCCAAATTCCTGTGCCCCCCAAGTTCCCGTGACCCCCAAATTCCGTTACCCCCAAATTCCTGTGACCCCCAAAAATTCCTGTTGACCCCCCAAATTTTGTGACCCCCCAAATCTGTCCCCCAAGCCCCACCTGAAGCCCCCCAGACCCCCAAATTCATGACGCCCCCAAATTCCTGTGACCCCCAAATTTGTGTGACCCCCAAATTCCCGTGACCCCCCAAATTCCCATGACCCCCAAATTCCCGTGCCCCCCCACGTGCCTCCCCGCAGCGCCGGCGCCGCTCGGGGGGCTCCGTCCGGTGCCACTCGGAGCCCCGCGAGGAGGGGCAGGAGGAGCCTCTGCCTCGTCAACCACCCCGTGATGAGACCCGGGAGCAGGTGGGGACACCTGGGGGGTTGGGGACACACCTGGGGGCACCTGGAGACATCTGGGGGGACACTGGAGGCACCTGGGAGGTGGGGACACCTGAGGGGGCACCTGGGGGTGCTGGGAAAGTGAGGGACACCTGGGGGTGGGACACACCTGGGGACACCTGGGGATACTTGGGCACCTGGGGAGTAGGGGACACCTGGGGGGGCACCTGGGGGGACCTGTGGGGCACCTGGGGACACCTGGGGGTGTAGGGGACACACCTGGGGGACCTGTGGGCACCTGGGGACACCTGGGGGTGGGGACACCTGGGGGACCTGTGGGGCACCTGGGGACACCTGGGGAGTGGGGACACACCTGGGGAGACCTGTGGGGCACCTGGGGACACCTGGGAGGTGGGGACACACCTGGGGGACCTGTGGGGCACCTGGGGACACCTGGGGGATTGGGGACACACCTGGGGACACCTGGGGGCACCTGGGGGTGGGGACACACCTGGGGGTGGGAGACACCTGGGGGGCCACCTGGGGGCACCTGGGGGTGGGGACACACCTGGGGGGGTTGGGACACACCTGGGGGTTGGGACACACCTGGGGGACACCTGGGGGGTGGGGACACCTGGGGGCATCTGGGTCACCTGTGACACCTGGGGGTAGGGACACACCTGGGGGCACCTGGGGGGCACCTGAGGGGGTCTGGGGGACTAGGACACACCTGGGGGGACACCTGGGGGGCACCTGGGGGCATCTGGGGGGCACCTGGGGGGTGGGGACACACCTGGGGGACACCTTGGGGGGCACTTGGGGACACGTGGGGACACCTGGGGGGGTGGGGACACACCTGGGGACACCTGGGGGACATCTGCCACTTGTGTCACACCTGTGCCACACCTGTGTCACTTGAGTGTCACCTCCTGTGTGCCCTGGGACACACCTGAGCTCTTGGGGACACTGGGGACACACCTGGGGACACGTGGGGACACCTGTGGGTTGTGTCACCTGAAAGCCACCTGTGCCACACCTGTGCCACCTGTGCCAGCTGTGTCACCTGAGTGTCCCCTCCTGTGTCCCTTTGGGACACACCTGAGCTCTTGGGGACATTGGGGACACACCCGGGGACACCTGGGGACACCTGGGGGTTGTGTCACCTGTGCCACACCTGTGTCACCTGAGTGTCCCCTCCCCCCCCCAGGTGGTGTTCAGGGTCACCCTGGACGTGCCCCCCGACGCCGAGCTCGGGGACACCCTGGAGGTGACGGCCAATGTCACCAGGTCGGGGATTTGGGGGGATTTGGGGGGGATTTGGGGACATTGGGGGGATTTGGGGACATTGGGGGATTTGGGGACACTGGGGGATTTGGGGACATTGGGGGATTTGGGGACATTGGGGGGATTTGGGGACACTGAGGTGATCGGGGACATCTGGTGGATTTGGGGACATTGAGGAGTTTGGGGACATTTTGGGAGGGATTTGGGGACATTGGGGGATTTGGGGACATTGGAGGGGGATTTGGGGACATTGGGGGGATTTGGGGACATTGGGGAGATTTGGGGACATTTGGGGGACATTGGGGGGATTTGGGGACATTTGGGGGGATTTGGGGACATTTGGGAGGGATTTGGGGACATTGGGGGGATTTGGGGACATTAGGGGATTTGGGGACATTGGGAGGATTTGGGGGATTTGAAGGGGAGCATTGGAGGATTTTGGGGACATTGAGGAGGATTTGGGGACATTGGGCGGGACCCTGGGCGGGCCCCCGGCGCCCGAGGGACGTGGCAGGATTTGGGGACACCCTGGGGGGGATCTGGCCACATGTCGGCCGGGATTCGAGGGACGCCCTGGAGGTCGCACGGCTAATGGCGACCAGGTCAGGGGATTTGGGAGGACACTGGGGAGGGATTTGGGGACACTGAGGGTTTGGGGACACTGGGGGGGATTTGGGGACATTTGGGGGATTTGGGGACATTTTGGGGGATTTGGGGACACTTGGGGGGATTTGGAGGTTACCAGGTTGAGGGATTTGGGGACATTGGGGGATTTGGGGACATTTTGGGGGGATTTGGGGACATTGGGGGATTTGGGGACATTGGGGGATTTGGGACATTGGGGGATTTGGGGACATTTGGGGGGATTTGGGGACATTTGGGGACATTGGGGATTTGGGGACATTTGGGGGATTTGGGGACATTTGGGGGATTTGGGGACATTGGGGGATTTGGGGACATTTAGAGGGATTTGGGGACATTGGGGGATTTGGGGGACTTTAGGGGACATTTGGGGATTTGGGGACATTGGGGGATTTGGGGACATTTGGGAGGGATTTGGGGGCTTTGGGGGTTTGGGAGGACATTGGGGGGGATTTGGGGACATTTGGGGGGATTTGGGGACATTTTGGGGGGATTTGGGATGGAGACCCTGGAGGACACTGGCTAACTGGTCACTCGGAGGATTTGGGGGACATTGGGGGGATTTGGGGACATCTGGGAGGATTTGGGGACTGGGGGACTTGGGACATGGGGGATTTAGGGGACATTGGGGAACTTGGGACATTGGGATTTGGGGGTGGGGTGACATTGGGGGCATTTGGGGACATTTGGGAGGGATTTGGGGACACCTGAGGTCATGGCCAACGTCACCAGGTCAGGAATTTGGGGACATTGGGGGATTTGGGGACATTGGGGATTTGGGGACATTGTGGGGACATTTGGGGGCATTTGGGGACATTTTGGGAGGGATTTGGGGACATTTGGGGGGATTTGGGGGACATTGGGGGATTTAGGGGACATTGGGGACATTGGGGAGGCTGAGAGGTTTGGGGGCATTTGGGGACATTTGGGGACATTTGAGGGCATTTGGGACATTGGGGTGCTTGGCAGGGGATTTGGGGACATTGGGGAGGATTTGGGACATTTGGGGAGTTTGGGGACACTGAGGGGGATTTGGGGGACATTGGGGACATTTGGGGGATTTGGGGACATTGGGGGCATAATTGGGGAGACATTTGGGGACATTGGGGGGATTTGGGGACAATTGGGGGACAAGTGGGGACATTGGGGGATTTGAGAGGTTTTGGGGACATTGGGGGGATTTGGGGACATTGGGGGACATTCAGAGGATTTGGGGGGTTTTGGGGGACATTTTGGGGTGACATTTGGGGACATTTGGTGACATTCTTGCCCCCCCCCCATGTGACAGTGACAATGGGGGGTCCCGCGGGCGGGGCCAGCAGGGGGCGCTGCCCGTCAAGTACCACGTCATGCTGGGGCTGGACAGGTGAGGGCGCACCTGGGGGGGCACCTGGGGGGCACCTGGGGGCACTCTGGGGGGCACCTGGGGGCACCTGGGGGGCACCTGGGGGGCACTCTGAGGGGCACCTGGGGGGGGCACCTGGGGGGCACCTGGGGGCACCTGGGGGGCACCTGAGGGGCACCTGGGGGGGGCACCTGGGGGCACCTGGGGGGCACCTGGGGGGGCACCTGAGGGGCACCTGGGGGCACCTGGAGGGGCACCTGGGGGCACCTGGGGGCACCTGGGGGCACCTGGGGGGCAACTCAGTGTCATCTGTCACCTCCTGTGTCACCTTCTCTGTCACACCTGTCACCTGAGTCCCCCCAAATCCCACCCCAAATTCGCCTCCCAAACCCTCCCCAAAATCCCCCCAAATCTCCCCAAATCCCCCAAAATCTCCTCCCAAAATACTCCCACCCCCAATCCCCCAAACCCCCCAAATCCCTCAAATCCCCCAAAATCCCCTCCAAAATCCCCCCAAATCCTCTCAAATGTCCCCGAATTCTCCCAACCCCCCCAAAATCCCCCAAATCCCCCCAAAAACCCTCCCAATCCCCCCAAAATCCTCCCAAAAAATACCCCCACCCTCAAGACCCTCAACCCCCCAAATCCCCCAAATCCTGCCAAACCCCCAAATCCCCCTAAATCCCCCAAAATCTCCTCCCGAAATACTCCACCCCCCAATCCCCCAACTCCCCCCAAATCCCCCAAATCCCCCAAATCCCCCTCAAATCTCCCCCAAATCTCCCCAATCCCCGAAATCCCCCAAATTCCCCTAATGTCCCAAAATTCTCCTCAACCCCCAAATCCCCCAAATCTCCCCCAAATCCCCCCAAAATCCCCCCCAACCCCCAAATCCCCCAAAATCCCCCCAACCCCTGAAATCCCCCAAATTCCCCCAAATGTCCCAAAATTCTCTCTAACCCCATAACTCCCCAAACCCCCAAATCCCCCAAGCCCCCAGCTCCCCGACTCGACTCGCTACATCAACGTCACAGCCCGGGAGGGGCCCCTGCCAACGTCACCCACCGGTACCCAGGTGAGGGGAGGGGCTGGGGGTCCCGGGGTCTTGACCTCTCCTGACCCCCCCCGACCCTCCCCAGGTGAAGATTTTGGGGGGCCCGAGGGGGGCGGAGCTGAACGTGACGTTCCTGGTGCCCTCCAGAGTGGGGGAGGGGCCCATCTGGGACAGCCTGGGGGTCACCCCCGAGCAGGTAACGGGGACCCCCCCATTGGGGGAGGGGGGAGGGGCCCAAAAAATTGAGAGAAAACCCCAAAAAATTAAGGGAAAAAAAAAATTGAGGAAAAAGTCACAAAAATTGAGGGAGAAACCCCCAAAATTGAGGGAAAAATCCAAAAAAATTGAGGGAAAAACCCCCAAAATTGAGGGAAAAATCCAAAAAAATTGAGGGAAAAACCCCCAAAATTGAGGGAAAAATCAAAAAAAATTGAGGGAAAAACCCCCAAAATTGAGGGAAAAAACCAAAAAAAATGAGCGAAAAACCCCCAAAATTGAGTGGAAAAAAAACCAAAATTGAGGGAAAAAAACCACAAAATTGAAGGAAAAAATCCAAAAAATTGAGGGAAACACCCCAAAATTGAGGGGAAAAAGACGCAAAAATTGAGGGAAAAAACCCCAAAATGGAGTGGAAAAAAAATCCCAAAATTGAGGGAAAAAACCCACAAAATTGAAGGAAAAAATCCAAAAAAATTGAGGGAAAAACCCCCAAAATTGAGGGGAAAAAAACGCAAAAATTGAGGGGAAAAAAACCCCCAAAATGGAGTGGAAAAAAAATCCCAAAATCGAGGGAAAAACCCCACAAAATTAAGGGAAAAAAAAAACAAATTGAGGAGAAAAAAAACCACCCAAAATTGAGAAAAAAAAACACAAAAATTGAGGGGAAAACCCCGCAAAAATTAAGGGGAAAAATAAAACAAAATTGAGGGAAAAAACACGCAAAAATCGAGGGAAAACACCAAAATTGTAGGAAATCCCCAAATTGATGGGAAATCTCCAAAATTGAGGAAAACCCCCAAAATTGAAATAAATCCCCCAAAATTGAAATAAATCCCCCAAAATGGGGTGAAAGCCCTGATTTTGGGTCTGGGGGTGTCCCCAAACCCCCTCCCTCCCCCCCAGGAGCAGCCGCGGTGCCAGGAGGGTCCTGAGCTCCGGGGGGTCCCCAAGAGCCCCCCGCCCCAAAACCCTCTCCGGCTGGTGAGTGACGTCATCCCTTCGGGGGGAGGGGCCACGGGGAGACCACGCCCACCCCCCCAAACTTTGCAGTTCTCCCCAAAACGCAGGACTGTGACGTCACCGCCTGCCGGGAGCTGCGCTGCGCCCTCCCCCCTCGACCCCCCAAATTTGGGGGTTCCGGGTCAGGGGAGCCTCAGGCTGGGCTGGATGGGGAAGGTGGGGCGGGGAGGAAGGGCGTTTTTGGGGGGATTTTGGGGAGCAGGTGAAGAGGAGCAGGTGAGGGGGTTTCTGCCCCAAATCCCCCATTTCTACCCCAAATCCCCCAAATTTCTGCCCCAAATCCCCCAAATTCCTGCCCCAAATTCCCCCAAATCTCCCCAAATCCCCCTTTCTACCCCAAATGCCCCCATTCCTGCTCCAAATCCCCATTTCTGTCCCAAATCTCCCTCAAATCCCCCCATTCCTGCCCCAAATCCCCCAATTCCTGCCCCAAATCCCCCAATTCCTGCCCCAAATCCCCATTTCTATCCCAAATCTCCCCAAATCCCCCATTCCTGCCCCAAATCCCCCATTCCTGCCCCAAATCCCCATTTTCCCCCAAATCTCCCCAAATCTCCCCAAATCCCCCCAAATCCCCATTTTCCCCCAAATCCCGCTTTTGCCCCAAATCCCCCAAATCTCCCCAAATCCCATTTTCTCCCAAATCCCCCATTTTCCCCCAAATCCTCCAAATCCCCCTGATTTTCCCCAAATCCCCCCAAATCTCCCCCAATCCCCCATTTTCCCCCAAATCTCCCCAAATCCCCCAATCCCCTCGATTTTTCCCCAGATTTTCCCCGATTTTCCCCAAATCCCCATTTTTCCCCCCATCGTCCTCAAATCCTCCCCAAATCTCCCCAATCCCCCATTTTCCCCAAATCTCCCCTCATCCCCCGATTTTTCCCCAAATCTCCCCAAATCCCCATTTTTCCCCCAAATCCCCATTTTTCCCCAAATCCCCCATTTTCCCCAAATCCCCCAAATCTCCCCAAATTCCCCATTTTCCCCATTTGTCCCCCAATCCCCCCGATTTTGGCAGGTGGAGCCCCAAGGTGCAGCTGCAGAGCCCGATTTTCCCCAATTTTCCCCCAGATCCCCCAAATCTCCCCAAATCCCCCAAAACTCCCCAAATCCCCATTTTCCCCCAAATCCCCATTGTCCCCCCAAATCCCCCAATTTTCCCCCAATTTCCCCCAAATCCCCCCAGGTGGAGCCCCAAGGTGCAGCTGCAGAGCCCGATTTTCCCCCAAATCTCCCCAAATCTCCCCAAATCCCCATTTTCCCCCAAATCCCCCCAAATTTCCCAAATCCCCCCAAATCTCCCCAAATCCCCCAATCTCCCCAAATCTCCCCAGGTGGAGCCCCAAGGTGCAGCTGCAGGGCTCGATTTTCCCCCAAATCTCCCCAAATCTCCCCAAATCCCCATTTTTCCTCCAAATCCCTAAATTTCCCCAAATCTCCCAAATCTCCCCAAATCCCCCAATCCCCCAAATCCCCCCAGGTGGAGCCCCCAAGGTGCAGCTGCAGAGCCGGGCTCGGCTCCTCTTCGACCTCGGCCGCCCACAACTCCTGGGGGCCACCCAGCTCCAGGTGGGGGTTTGGGGGTTTGGGAGCACTGGGGACCCCAGACCCTTTTGGGGGTCCCAGCTCCAGGTGGGGGGCTTTGGGGGAACCCAGACCCTTTTGGGAGGTCCCAAATCCTTTGGGGGCTTTGGGGGCTTTGGGGGTCCCAGCTCCAGGTGGGGGGCTTTGGGGGACCCCAGACCCTTTTTGGGGGGTCCCAGCATTGATTTTGGGGGGCTTTGGGGGTTTGGGAGTCCCAGCTCCAGGCGGGGGGCTTTGGGGGTTTGGGGGTCCCAGCTCCAGGTGGAGGCTTTGGGGACCCCAGACCCTTTTGGGGGTCCCAGATCCTTTGGGGGGCTTTGGGGGTCTCAGCTCCAGGTTTGAGGGGTCCCAGCTCTAGGTCTGGGGGACTTTGGTGGGACCCCAGCATTGATTTGGGGGGTCCCAGCTCCAGGTTAGGGGGCTTTGGGGGTCCCCAGACCCTTTGGGGGCCTTTGGGGGTCCCAGCTCCAGGTCTGGGGGCTTTGGGGGACCCCAGACCCTTTGGGGGGCTTTGGGGTCCCAGCTCCAGGTCTGGGGGCTTTGGGGGACCCCAGACTCTTTGGGGGGTCCCAGCTCCAGGTTTGGGGCTTTGGGGGTCCCAGCATTGATTTGGGGGGTTGGGGGACCCCAGACCCACTGGGGAGGGACTGGGTGCTTTTGGGGGTCCCAGGGGTTGATTTTGGGGGGGTTTGGGGGTCCTGGGGTTGATTTTGGGGAGGAGGTTTGTTGGGGAGGGTCCCACAATTGGGTTTGGGGGAGGGTTTGGGGGATTTGGGAAGGTCGGGGGGTCTTGAGATGATTTTGGGGGGGTTGGGGGTCCTTCACCCTCCCCTCCCCTCCCCAGATTGAGACGGAGCTGGAGCGAGTGGAGACCCCAACCCTCCCCCTCATCCTGGGGGGTCCTGGGGGGCTCCTCCTGCTCGGCCTCCTGGCCTGGGGGCTCCACAAGGTGAGAATGGGGGAACACCCCCAAAATTTTTGGGGGGGCTTCAAATCCCTTAAAACCTCCCAAAATCCCCACAAAAATCCCCACAAAAATTCCCACAAAATCCTCCCAAAATCCTCCCAAAAATCCTCCCTAAATCCCTCAAAATCCCAAAAACCCCAAAATCCCCAAAATCCCCAAAAATTCTCAAATCCCCCAAAATCCTCCCAAAAACCCCAAAATCCCCAAAAACCCCAAAATCCCCAAACCACCCAAAAGCCCCAAATCCTCCCAAAACCCTCAAAATCCCCCAATCCCCTAAAATCCCCCAAAATCCTCGATTCCCAAAATCCCAAAATCCCCAAATCCTTCCAAAATCCTCCCAAAATCCCCCAAAATCCCCCAAAACTCCAAAATCCCCAGAACCCCTAAAATTCCCCAAAATCCTAAACATCCCAAAATCCCCAAAATCCTCCCCAAAATCCCCCAAAAATCCCCCAAAATCCCCAAAATCTCCCCAAAACCACACCAAAACCCCCAAAATCCCCCAAATCCACCCCAAAATCCCCAAACCTCCCAAAACCCCCAAAATCCCCCAAAAACTCAAAACCCCCAAATTTCCCCTCCCCAGGTTGGATTCTTCAAGCGCCGCTACAAAGAGATGATGGATTTGGGGAGACCCCCTGGAGACCCCCAGGAGAACCCCCGCCCCCAACTGAAAACCCCTCCCCCTGCCCCAAAATTGGGGGAAACGGCCCCAAAATGACATTAAATGGTCCTAAAATTACATTAAACGGCCCCAAAATTGTATTAAAGGGCGTCAAAATGGTAATAAATGGTCCTAAAATTAAATTAAATGGACCCAAAATGGTGTGAAACGGCATCAAAATGGTGTTAAATGGTCCTAAAATTACATTAATGATCCCAAAATGGTGTTAAATGGTCCTAAAATGAAATTAAATGGGTCCAAAGTGGTATTAAATGGTCCTAAAAGTACATGAAATGGCCCCAAACTGGGAGGGACTGGCCCCAAACTGGGGTGAAATGACCCAAACTGGGAGGGACTGGCCCCAAACTGGGAGGGATTGGCCCCAAACTGGGGTGAAATGACGCAAACTGGGAGGGACTGGCTCCAAACTGGGAGAATCTGACCCCAAACTGGGAGGGATTGGCCCCAAACCGGGAGGGACTGGCCCCAAACTGGGGGAATCTGGCCCCAAACTGGGGTGAAATGACCCAAACTGGGATGAAATGATGAAAAAAGGGGGTGAAACGGCCCCAAACTGGGAGAATCTGACCCCAAACTGGGGTGAACTGGTCCCAAACTGGTGCTGGTGCTGCAGGTGCTTTTATTGAGCCGCGTGAGCCGGTGCTGCCCCCGAGACCCCCCCCAAAAACCCCCCTGAGACCCCAAATCCCCCCCTGAGACCCCCCTCTGAGACCCCCAAAAACCCTAAATCCCCCCAAAAAACCCCAAATCCCTCCCAGAGATCACAAAGACTCCCAAAAAACCCCAAATTCCTCCAAAACCCAAATCCTCCCTCAAAAAGCCCCCAAAAACCCCAAAATCCTCCCAAACCCCCAAAAAAACCCCAAAAATCCCCTAAATCCCCTCCCCAAAATCTCTGGGGTCTCTGGGGGTCCATGGGGGGTTCTAGTGATCTCTGGTGGTCTCTGCTGATCCGGGTGGTTTGGGGTCCCAGAGGTTTTTGGGGTCCTAGGTCTCCTCACCCAAAGAGCCTCCTGAAGCAGGGTGGGCAGAAGGCCTTGGGTGGGGGTCCATGGGGGTCCCTGGGGGGTTTTGGGGAGTCCCGGGGGTTTTGGGGTTTGGGTGGTCCATGTGATCCGTGGTGGTCTCTGCTGATCCGGGGGTTTTTGGGGTCCTGGGAGTTTTTGGGGTCCCAGGGGCGGTTTTTGGGGGTCCTCACCCAAAAAGCCTCCTGAAGCAGGGTGGGCAGAAGGCCTTGGGTGGGGGTCCATGGGGGTCCCTGGGGATTTGGTGATCCATGGTGGTCTCTGGTGGTCTCTGATGGTCTCTGGTGATCCGTGGGATAATGGGGGTGTTTTGGGGTCCCAGGGGGGTTTTGGGGGGTCCTCACCCAAAGAGCCTCCTGAAGCCAGGGGGCAGAAGGCCTTGCCCCTGCTCCTGGAAGGAGCCCCCTCGTGCCGAGGCTCTTGGCAGAGCTGCACTCGAAGTGCTCGGGTGGGGGTCCATGGGGGTTTTTGGGGTCCTAGGGGTTTTTGGGGGTTTTTGGGGGTCCCTCACCCAAAGAGCCTCCTGAAGCAGGGGGCAGAAGGCCTTGGGTGGGGGTCCCTGAGTGGTCCCTGGTGGTCTCTGGTGCTCCATGTGATGTGGGGAGTTTTGGTGATCTCTGGTGATCCGGGGGTTTTGGGGGTCCTAGGGGTTTTGGGGGTCCCAGGGGTGGGTTTTGGGGTCTCCTCACCCAAAAGCCTCCTGAAGCAGGGTGGGCAGAAGGCCTTGGGTGGGGGTCCATGGGGTCCCTGGTGCTCCATGGGGGTTTTGGGGTCCCAGGGGGTTTGGGGGTCCATGTGATCCATGCTGATCTCTGGTGGTCTCTGGTGATCCGGGGGGGTTTTGGGGTCCCGGGGCAGTTTTTGGGGGGTTTTGGGGTCCCTCACCCAAAAAGCCTCCTGAAGCAGGGGGGGCAGAAGGCCTTGCCCCCCTGCTCCTGGAAGGAGCCCCCCGTGCCGAGGGCTCGGCGGCAGAAGCTGCACTCGAAGTGCTGGGGTGGGGGTCCTGGGTGGGTTTTTGGGGGTCCCAGGGGCAGTTTTGGGGTCTCCCCTCACCCAAAGAGCCTCCTGAAGCAGGGTGGGCAGAAGGCCTTGGGTGGGGGTCCCTGGGGTCTCTGGTGGTCCCTGGGGGTTTTGGTGCTCCATGTGATCCGTGGTGGTCTCTGGTGATCCGTGGGATGATGGGGGGTTTTGGGGTCCCAGGGGTGGTTTGGGGGTCCCGGGGGTTTTGGGGTCCCAGGGGCAGTTTTTGGGGTGTCCCTCACCCAAAGAAGCCTCCTGAAGCAGGGTGGGCAGAAGGCCTTGCCCCCTGCTCCTGGAAGGAGCCCCGTGCCGAGGGCTCTTCGGCAGAAGCTGCACTCAGAAGTGTTCGGGGTGGGGTCCATGGGGTCCTAGGGGGTTTTGGGGGTCCCAGGGTGGGTTTTGGGGTCTCTCCTCACCCAAAGAGCCTCCTGAAGCAGGGGGGCAGAAGGCCTTGGGTGGGGTCCATGGGATGATCCTGGTGGTCCCTGGGGGGTTGGTGATCCGTGCTGATCTCTGATGGTCTCTGGTGATCCGTGGTGGTCTCTCCTGATCCGGGGGTTTTGGGGTCCCAGGGGGTTTTGGGGGGATTTTGGGGGTCCCTCACCCAAAGAGCCTCCTGAAGCAGGGTGGGCAGAAGGCCTTGCCCCCTGCTCCTGGAAGGAGCCCCGTGCCGAGGCTCTTCGGCAGAAGCTGCACTCGAAGTGCTCGGGGTGGGGGGTCCATGGGGGGTTTGGGGGTCCTGGGGAGTTTTGGGGGGTTTTGGGGGTCCCTCACCCAAAGAGCCTCCTGAAGCAGGGTGGGCAGAAGGCCTTGCCCCCTGCTCCTGGAAGGAGCCCCGTGCCGAGGGCTCTTCGGCAGAAGCTGCACTCGAAGTGCTCGGGGTGGAAGCGGCGCCCGAGGGCGCGGAGGCTCCGACCCCTGCACGGGAGCCTGCAGCCCCCGCAGGGGGCTCAGAGACCCCGGAGACCCCCAGAGGCCCCCACCAGAGGAGCCCCCAGAGCCCCCCCGGGCCTGGAAGTGGAGCTGAGCAAGGGGACGCCCCCAGCTCGAAGAAGAGCCCCGGGAGAGGGCCAGGCAGTCCTGGAGGGAAAAGAGAAATTTGGGGTCAGAATTTGGGGTTCAGGGGGTCAGGGGGTCAGAAATTGGGGTACACAGGGTCAGGGGTCATGGAGGGTCAGGGGGGTCAGAGGCCCCAAGGTGGAAAAGGAGCCCCCGGGAAGGGGCCAGGCAGTCCTGGAGGGGAAAGAGAGGGATTTGGGGTCAGAATTTGGGGTACAGGGGGTCAGGGGTCAGAATTTGGGGTACAGGGTCAGGGGGTCATGGGGGGTCAGGGGGGTCATGGGGGACACAGGGACCCCCTGGGACAGAGAGTCAGGCAGTCCTGGAGGGGAAAAGAGAAATTTGGGGTCAGAATTTGGGGTTCAGGGGTCAGGGGTCAGAATTTGGGGGTACAGGGACAGAAATTGGGGTTCAGGGGGTCAGGGGTCAGAATTTGGGGTACAGGGTCAGGGGTCATGGGGGTCATGGGGGTCAGGGGTCAGGGATGCCCCCAGCTCGAGAAGAGGCCCCTGGGAAGGCCAGGCAGTCCTGGAGGGGAAAAGAGAGAAATTTGGGGTCAGAATTTGGGGGTTCAGGGACATGGGGAGTCACAATTTGGGGTACAGGGTCAGGGGGTCATGGGGGTCAAGGGTCATGGGGGTCAGGGGGTCATGGGGGGTCAGAATTTGGGGTACAGGGGGTTATGAGGGGGACAAGGACATGGGGGTCAGGGATGCCCCGGGAAGGGGGACCAGGCAGTCCTGGAGGGGAAAAAGAGAGAGATTTGGGGTCAGAATTTGGGGTACAGGGACAGAAATTGGGGTACAGGGTCAGGGGTCAGAATTTGGGGTACAGGGACAGAAATTGGGGTACAGGGGGGTCAGGGGGTCAGAATTTGGGGTACAGGGTCAGGGGGTCAGGGGGGGGTCAGAATTTGGGGTACAGGGGGGTTATGAGGGGGTACAGGACGTGGGGGGTCAGGAGAGACACGGGGTGATTCTGGGGGTAATTTTGGGGTGATTTGGGGTTATTTTAGGGGTGGTTTTGGGGGTGATTTTGTGGTATTTTTGGGGTAATTTTGGGGGTGTTTTATGGGTATTTTTGGGGTGATTTTGGGTTATTTTTGGGTTGGTTTTGGGGGTATTTTTGGGGTGGTTTTAGGGTGATTTTGTGGTATTTTGGGGTAATTTTAGGGGTGTTTATGGGTATTTTGGGGTGATTTTGGGGTTATTTTTGGGTTGGTTTTGGGGTATTTTGAGTGGTTTTGGGGTGATTTTGGGGTATTTTTGGGGGTGATTTTGGGGTATTTTTGGGGGGTGATTTTGGGGTACTTTTGGGGTGATTTTGGGGTGTTTTGGGGTATTTTGAGAGATTTTGGGGTGTTTTTATGGTTATTTTTGGGTTGGTTTGTGGGTGATTTTGGAGTGGTTTTGGGGTGATTTTGGGGTATTTTGGGGTGGTTTTGGGGTATTTTGGGTGATTTTGGGGTGTTTTGGGGTATTTTTGGAGTGATTTTGGGGTGGTTTTGGGGTGATTTTGGGGTGGTTTTGGGGTGATTTTGTGGTATTTTTGGGGTAATTTTGGGGGTGGTTTTGGGGGTATTTTTGGGGTGTTTTGGGGGTATTTTTGAGAGATTTTGGGGTGTTTTGGGGGTGATTTTGGGGTGTTTTGGGGTATTTTGAGAGTATTTTGGGGTGTTTTAGGGGTATTTTTGGGGTATTTTGGTGTGTTTTGGGGGTATTTTTGGGGTGATTTTGGGGTATTTTTAGGGTAATTTTGGGGGTGTTTGGGGTATTTTTTTGGGTGATCTGGGGGGTATTTTGGAGGTGATTTTGGTGGTGTTTTGGGGTATTTTGGGGTGCTTTGGGGGTATTTTTGGGGTGATTTTGGGGGTATTTTTGGGTGATTTGGGGGTGATTCTTGGGTGATTTTTTGGGGTGTTTTTGGGGTCTCTTTGGTGACATTTTTTTGGGGGGGTCTCACCTGGCAGACGAAGCACTCAGGTGCAGAGCCCCCAGGGCCTGAGAGGGACATTGGGGTGATTCTGGGGGGATTTTTGGGGTGATTTTGGGGTATTTTTTGGGTGTTTTTGGGGTAATTTTGGGGGTGTTTTATGGGCATTTTTGGGGTGGTTTTGGGTTATTTTTGGGTTGGTTTTGGGGGTGATTTTGGGGTATTTTTGGGGTGGTTTTGGGGGTGATTTTGGGGTATTTTTGGGGTGGTTTTGGGGGTATTTTTTTGGTGATTTGGGGGTAATTTTGGGAGTATTTTTTGGGTGTTTTCGGGGTGGGTTTGGGGGTGATTTTGTGGTATTTTGGGGGTGTTTTGGGGGTGTTTATGGGTATTTTTGGGGTGATTTTGGGGGGTGTTTTTGGGGTATTTTTGGGGTGATTTGGGGGTGATTTTGGGGGTAGTTTCGGTGTGTTTTCAGGGTGGTTTTGGGGACACTTTGGTGACATTAGGGGACACTTTGGGGACATTTTTGGGAGGTCTCACCTGGCAGGCGAAGCACTCGGGTGCCAGAGCCCCCAGGGCAGGGGACATTGGGAGTGATTTTGGGGGATTTTGGGGGTGTTTTTGGGGTATTTT
>NW_026087804.1:0-30070 GCF_022539395.1 Myiozetetes cayanensis | reverse complement strand
GGAAGAAATGTAAGTTAACATTACTTTCAACGATAATTTAAGAGGTTCCAATAACATGGGACAAAACCCCAAGGGACCGCATTTAATACTTTCCTTGAGTCATGGGGGAGCTTGATACATTTAGAGAATCACAGCATGGTTAAGGTTGGAAGAGACCTTAGAGAAGTTGTGGATTCCCCGCCCCTAGAAGTGTTCGAGGCCAGGTTCGATGGGGCTCTGAAGAACCTGGTCTAGTGGAATGCCCATGGTAGGAGGGTTAAAACTAGATGATCTTTAAGGTCCCTTCCAACCCAAACCATTCCATGATTCTATGACCTCTGGAGGTCATCTTGTCCAACCCCCCTGCTCAGGTAGGATTACCTAGAGCCAGCTGCCCTGGTCTGTGACCAGATGGTTTTTGAAGATCTCCAAGGATGGAGGTTCCATAATCTCCCTGGACAAACTGATCCAGTGCTCAGTCACCCTTACAGTAAAAAAAGTGTTTCCTCATGCTCAGGTGGAACCTCCTGTGTCTCAGTCTGTGCCCATTGCCTCTGGTTCTGTCACTGAGCACCACTGAAAAGAACCTGGGTCTTTTCTTTGCACCCTCCCTTCAGGTACGACATGCATTGACAAGATGTCCCCAAAGCCTTTTCTTCTTCAGGCTGAACATTGTATCCCAATGCTTCCATGTCCCATTGCCCAACTCTCTCAACGTCGTCTTTAACAATCCATTATATCTCTCAATCTTTTCCAGAGTGGGTGGTAAGGGATGTGATACACTAATTCAGTGCCATGTTTCTTTGCCCAGGAGCTTATGAGGTTATTTTAGAAATGTCCCATTGTCTGATTCAATTCTTTCTAGGGCACCATGTCACCACAAAATGTGTCTTTCAAAGCCTAAGATGGTATTTTGAGCAGTGGCCTGCTTTACAGGGTATGTTTCCAACCAACCAGTCATGCGTATGTAGCTCTTGCCTTGGCGTGTTTAGGGCAGTGGTCCAATATAGTCAATTTGCTAGGCCTTGCCATATTGAAAAACAGCCACTGCCCTCTATTCCAGGGAGATTTTACTCACGTGGCTTGTTTGATTGCAGCACGTTTCACATTCATGGGTGATCTGTGTGATGGCCTCCATGGTCAGGTCCACCCCTTGATCACTAGCCCATCTGTATGTTGCATCTCTTCCTAGATGTCCTTATGTTTCATGGGCCTATCGGGCTATAAATAGCTCACCCTTCCAATCCCAGTCAAAGTCTACCTGGTCTATTCCAATCCTGGCAGCCTTGTCTACCTGCTCATTGTTCTGATGTTCTTCAGTGGTGTGACTTTTGTGCATGTGAGCATCGACATGATACACCTTCAGAGTCATGTTTTCTACCCATGCAGTGATGTCCTGCTACAATGCAGCAGCCCAGATGGGTTTACCCCTGTGTTGCCAATTGGTCTTCTTCCATTGCTGTAGCCACCCCCACAGGGCATTAGCCACCATCCAGAAGTCAGTAAAGAGATACAGTACAGGCCACTTTTCTTGTTCAGCAATCTTTAGGGCTGCTTGGATGGCTTTCATTTGTGCAAACTGGCTTGACTCGCCCTCTCCTTCAGCAACCTCAATGACCCATCATGTGGGACTCCACACAGCAGCTTTCAACCTTCAATGGTTTCCTACCACATGACAGGATCCATCATTAAATGGAGTATAGCCTCTTTCATTTTCTGGTAACTCATTATATGGTGGTGCTTCTTGAGCATGAGCTGCCTCCTCAGGCAATGCCCCAAAATCTCTACCTTCTGCCCAGTCCATGATCCCTTTCCAGGATTCACAGGTTGTTGGGTTTTCCCCATCAAGCTTGCTGCGTTATCAACACTACCCACTTACCCCATGTAGTGCGGGTTGCATGATGTGATTAGGGGAAGTTTCCTTTGAACATCCAGTGCAGCACAAGCAGTCATGGTACCAAGAAGAGACATGCTTCTGTCCCAACAACTTCTGAGGCAGCTCGAACTCCTACGCTGCTAATATCTCCTTTTCAGTTGGAGTGTAGTGGTCTTCTGATCCTCAGTAACCCCAGCTCCAAAACCCTAATGGTCAACCTCTGGTTTCTCGTAATGTTCTTTGCCAGAGGCTCCAGGTGGAATCATGCTCCTCAGCTGCTGTGTAGAGAATATTTTTGCAAAGCCGGTCCTTTCTGAACAGGCCCAAGAGCTACCACATGAGCTATTTCCTCTTTGATCTGCTCAAAGACCTGTTGTTGCTCAAGGCCCCACTCAAAATGGTTCTTCTTCCAGGTCACTCGATTAGAGGGGGCTCACAAGCTGATTATAACCTGGAATATGCATTCTCCAGAACCCCACAAGGTCTAGGAAAGCTTGTGTTTCCTTCCTGTTGGCTGGTGGAGACATAGTTGCTGTCTTGTTGACCACATCCATAGGGATGTGACAATATCCATACTGCCATTTTATTCCCTAAAACTGGATCTCCTGTGCAGATTCATTGACCTTGCTTCTTTTTATGGTGAAACCAGCTTTCAGAAGAATCTGAATTATTTTTATTCCTTTTTCAAATACTTCTGCTGCATTGATTCATTGCAGATTTTTGGGGGCATTGCCCTGTTCCAGTGCAATTTGGATTAGTCCATGATAGATGGTAGGGCTGTTTCCACCCCTGGAGCAGTCAATTCCAGATGCATTGGACAACCCTCCATGTGAAAGTAAACTGTGGCCTGCACCGTGTTGCCAAAAGGATTGAGAAAAACACATTAGCGATATCAGTTGTGGCACCACTGGGCTGCCTTTGACTCCAGCTTGTATTTGTGACGGTTCAGACCTGCCTCCCTGCCAAATGCCCGAACTCACAGTAACAACCCTTTCCCCCTCCCTTCTTCCCTCAGGGCAAAGAAAAAAAACTATAAAAATTGAAGAACCTGAAACCAATTGAATTATATAAAAATATATATTTTTACATATATTACAGTTATATACATTTAAAATACTATGTACACAGCAAAGGGACCCCAAATACCCTCTAAGGGAAAGGGGGAAAAAGGGACAAAAGGGGATAAAACAGAACAGATATGCACAATCGAACTCAAGAACTAGCAAAATAAAGAACTAGTAAAACAAAATCTTACCACGTCCCTCAGAAAAAACAAGATCGGCAGACACGACCAGCACTCTCCAACCTCCTGCATGGCAGACCAGTGGTCACTGCAGGCCTCAGCCTCTAAATAAGTGAGATCAACATAGGGACCCACTGCTCTCAAACTTCTAACTCCATCTTATTTATACCCTGGTTTACCTAAAAACTGTATGGAATACTGGGTACATGTCACTTCCTTGGTTACGAGCTGGTTACCAGGAAGGCCTAGATTAAAACTATCACATTCTCCACCCCTTCTTCTATACTATTTTAATGTAACACTTATATCTCACATTCACCTATATCCTGCACATATATACATACATATATATATAGTCCTTTTTTGTTTTTCTGAGCAATTGTCTTGTCATAGAGGATTAACACTAACATCAGTTCAGTTTGGATCCTTGGTCCTTTGGTCACAATGACAGTTCTGGTTTTAGGGCTGGTTCACTGGTCTGGGCTGTCTTATCATTGGATACCAGCATCAGCTTTGTTCAGGTCTTTCTCATCTGGTGACTGGTTTCCTGCAAAACACAACTCAAAGCACAGAATTAGTTTTTCCCCAAGGTTAAATTTCCTTGAGGCACACAATGAATCTCTCCATCCTTCCTCATTACCCACCAGGTATGTCCTGACCCTTGAGCGAAAACAATCCCACGAATGGGTTTGTTGTGGCCCGAGGTAGGAGTAACTGAAACAGTTTTACCTAGCATACCTCTCAGGTGAATTGCTGGAACTTTGTCTCCATCTACAGTGTGCGGGGATTCTACCTGGGCAGGACCAGCTCGATTGACACAGTCCCTAGTGTTAATTAGCCAGGTGGCCTTGGCTAAGTGCTTATCCCAGTTTTTGAAAGTCCCCCCACCTAGTGCCTTCAGAGTGGTTTTTAACAGTCCGTTACATTGTTCAACCTACCCAGAGGCTGGTGCATGTTATGGAATGTGATATACCCATTCAATACCATGCTCTCGTGCCCAAGTAGCAACTAGATTGTTCCTAAAATGAGTCCCATTGTCTGACTCAATGCGTTCTGGAGTGCCATGTCCCCACAGGACTTGCTTTTCAAGACCCAGAATGGTATTCCGGGTCTTTGCATGTGGTACCAAATAAGTCTCTAACCATCCAGTGGTCATTTCCACCATGGTAAGCACATAGAGTTTACTTTGGTCGGTCTGTGGCAATGTGATGTAATCAACCTGCCATGCCTCCCCGTATTTATAGTTGTACCAACGTCCACCATACCATAGCAGTTTCAATCTTTTTGCCTGTTTAATAGCGGCACAGATTTCACAATCATGGATAACCTGGGAAATAGTGTCGATGGTTAAATCCACCCCTCGATCTCGTGCCCATCTATAGGTGGCATCTTGGCCCTGATGGCCTGAAGCATCATGGACCCATCGAGCTAGGAACAATTCTCCTTTTTGCTGCCAGTCTAGGTATACTTGTGACACCTCACCTTGTGCAGCTCGGTCTGCCTGTCTGTTATTATGTTCCCCATTAGCTCGACCCTTGGGCACATGGGCATCTACATGGTGGACTCTCAGATTCAGCTTCTTAACTCTAGCAGTGATGTCTTGCCACAAATCAGCAGCCCAGATGGGTTTTCCTCTATGCCTCCAATTCATCTTTTTCCATCATTCTAGCCATCCCCATAGGGCATTGGCTATCATCCACTAGTCAGTGTAGAAGTAGAGCCTTGACCATCCTTCTCTTTCTGCGATGTCCAGGGCCAATTGGACAGCTTTGAGTTCTGCAAGTTGACTCGATTCGCCTTCACCTTCAGTGGCTTCCCCCACCCGTCGGGTGCGACTCCAAACAGCTGCTTTCCACTTCTGGTTCCTTCCTACAATGTGACAAGAACCATCAGTGAAAAGGACATAACGCGTGTCTTCTTCTGTCAACTGATTATATGGTGGAACTTCTTCAACTCAACTCACTGGTTCTTCTTCCTCCTCATCTGCCAGGCTGAAGTTCCCATCTTCAGGCCAATTAGTTATAATTTCTAAAATTCCAGGGCGATTTGATCTTCCCATTCTGACACGCTGGTAATTAAAGCAATCTACTTGCTCCAAGTGGCATCAGTAGCATGATGCATAGCAGGCACTTTTCCCTTGAACATCCAACTCAGTGCTGGTAGTTGGGGTGCCAGGAAGAGCTGTGCTTCGGTGCCAATCACCTCTGAGTCTGCTTGTATGCCTCCATATGCTGCTAGGATCTCCTTCTCCATAGGGGCGTAATTGGCTTCAGATCCTCTGTAGCTTCAGCTCCAGAAACCAAGTGGTCGCCCTCGTGTCTCACCAGGCACCTTTTACCAGAGGCTCCAGGAGGGACCTTTATCTCCAGCTGCAGAAAAAAGTTCATTCTTCCCATCTGGTCCCGTCCTGACTAGTCCAAGAGCCACGGCATGTGCAATCTCTTGCTTGATCTGCTTGAAAGCTTGCTGTTGTTCAGGACCCCATTGAAAATTGTTCTTTTTACAGGTCACATAGTAAAGAGGGCTCACAATTTGGCTGTACTTTGGGATGTGCATCCTCCAAAAGCCTATGGCCCCTAGAAAAGCTTGGGTCTCTTTCTTGTTGGTCAGTGGAGCCATTGCTACAACCTTGTTGATGATGTCGGTTGGAATGTGATGATGTCCATCTTGCCATTTCACCCCCAGGAACTGGATCTCTCTGGCAGGTCCCTTGACCTTACTCTTCCTGATGGCAAAACCGGTTTTGAGGAGAATCTGGATGATTTTCTTTTGTTGAAAACTTCTGCTATGTCCCCCCATACAATGATGTCGTCAATGTACTGGATGTGCTCTGGGGCCTTACCCTTCTCTAGGGTGGCCTGGATCAGCCCATGACAAATGGTTGGACTGTGCTTCCACCCCTGGGGCAGTCAGTTCCAGTTATACTGCACACCCCTCCACGTGAAAGCAAACTGCGGCCTGCACTCTGCTGCCAAGGGAATGGAGAAAAACACATTTGCGATGTCAATAGTGGCACCACTTTGCTGTCTTGGACTCCAACTGATACTGGAGCTCCAACATGTCTGGTACAGCAGCACTCAATGGTGGTGTGACTTCATTCAAGCCACAATAGTCCACGGTCAGTCTCCATTCTCCATCGTATTTACGTACGGGCCAGATGGGGCTATTGAAGGGTGAGTGAGTTTTACTGACCACTCCTTGACTCTCCAGCTTCAGAATCATCTTATGGATGGGAATCACAGCATCTCAATTTGTCCGGTACTGTTGCCTGTGCACTGTTGTAGTGGTTATTGGCACTTGCTGGTCTTCCACTCGCAACAATCCCACAATGGAAGGATCTTCTGAGAGGTCAGGCAGGGCAGACAATCGCTTGGATTTCTCTTCAGTCACTGTGGCTACACCAAAAGCCCATAGGTACCCCTTTGGGTCTTTGAAGTATTCTCTTCTGAGGTAATCCACACCAAGAATGCAAGGGGCTTCTGGCCCTATCACAATGGGATGTTTTTTCCATTGGTCTCCAGTCAAACTCATTTCGGCCTCTACCACTGACAATTCTTGGGACCCTCCTGTCACTCCAGAAATGGAAATAGTCTCTGTGCTCTTATGCTCTGATGGCATCAAAGTACACTGGGCACCAGTATCTATCAAAGCTTAGTATCTCTGAGGATGCGATGTGCCAGGTCATCGAACCCACACAGCCCAGTAAATCCTATTGTCTTCCTTATCCCTTTCCTTCTCCTGGCAGAAGGCAGGACCCCTCTATTGGTCCTGGTCAGAGCCTTTGATATCGGATTTTTGTTTTGACTTATCAGAGGCCTTTTTTATCATCACAGAAGAAGACTTCCGTCTTCCTGCGTCTTAGAGATCGCAGTTCATTTCTCAGGACATCTGCATCAACCACGTAGACAACTTTCTTATCAGCTTCCTTTCGTTTCAATTCTCTTACTCTGGTTTCCAGTTTGGAAGTGGGTTTACCATCCCACTTTCTCATGTTTTCTCCCTTGTTGTGCAGATAAGACCACGCTTGATTTCGTGATCTACGTCTGGGGTTTTCTCTCCTTCTGCGTGTTAAGGAAGGAGATCATGAACGAGGTCGGGACCAAGATCGAAGTAGAAATCGTGGTCGAGACTGTTCTATTGGTCTGTCTCTATAGTCTCTATCGTCTCTATTATCTCTGTCTCTATAGTGATCTTCGTATCTGGAATATTCATAAGGCCTCTCCATTCCCTCCCTAGGATGGGTGATTCAGTGTCAGACGTCGGAGGAGTCTTCCAAATTTTCTGCTATGGTCCATATCCATGAACACATGGTGTCTATGTTCGGTTCATCCATCTTAGGATGGTATGTTGCTATTAAGTATGATGCAGGGGCACCTTTAATTACTTTTCTCCACATCGGATGTGTACAGGAGATATTCTCTGGTTCTAAGCAATCATAATAGTCTGGGTTACAATAAATAAATTCCAGCATGGCTAATTCTCGTAGGTACTGGATGCCTTCTGTAGTCATCCACTTTCTCAGAGAACTCATTAAATATTCTTTAAATGGGTATTTTTCCCTTACAGCATGGAGGATCCAGAGCCAGAGACTGAGATTATATGTCTGTCTTGCAATTTCTTGTCCAATTTCACAGTCTTGAGTGAGGGATCCTAGTTGCTGTGCTTCTTGACCTTCTAACAAGTGGCTTCTGGTTCCATTATCCCAGCATCGTACCAGCCAGTTGAGAATTCGTTCACCAGGCCGACGGCTGTAATCCCTTCGTAGATCCCGGAGCTCTGTTGGGGCAATTGTTCACAATACTTCACTTGTTTGCACAACTTCTGCTCCAGAATAAGGGTCTCTCCTACGTGGAACCATTTCCACTTCCCTTCTGCCGCTTCTACGTGGAACTGCTTTCTCTCTCTCTCTGCCTATCTCACGTGGAGGCAGAAACTGAGCATGTTGCAGGGATAGGCTTCTACTCTGCTGTCTAAGCCCACAGGGTGGAGGTAGTGAATAGTCCTCCAGACCCCAGGATGAAGATCCCAACTATTCTTCCATCTCCTCCATTGAACAGTCAAGAAGAGTATAGTCGGGTGTCAACATTCTCTTTGGTGGTTTATCGGTCCTCCATATCTTCTTTTTAGTTAGGGGGGCAATAGTGATTTCAGGGTTTATAGTTTGGGTCTCTGTCTCAGTCATAGCCTTGACTTTAGATGTCGTAGTTTGAGTTCGTGTCCATGAGATCCATAGTTTGGACTCCAGTTTCAACGGGTTTAGCAGAAGCCGTGCTGACTTCGAGTTGAGTTTGAGTCCCACACTCAGTTGACTTAGTAGAGACAGCAATGACTTCAAGTTGCTTTTGGACCCCAATTTCAGTGGACTCAATAGGAACATTACTGGTTTCAGGTGGCATAGTTTGTGTTTCTGTCTCAGCTTTCTGACCGTGGTCAACGGCAGCTCTGTAAGCACTAGCTAGGCCCCAGCATAGGACAGAGTCGCATATTTGGATCCTCGAATGAAAGACAACCCTCCACTAAATGACGAGTTATCTCATCAGGATCAAATGCTTGTTCTGGTGTAAAGTCCCAATTAATGGGAGGTGCCACATGCCCTATCCATTTATCAAAAGTTACCCATGCTCCTTGCCAACCAGGAGTGGGCAAAGCCCTTTCCAAAGTTCCAGCGAGTTCCTTCAAGGTTTCGCCTTTCCTGCAACAAGGAAAGCAGTACAACACCACCCTTCCAATTTTAAATAACATGTCCATTGCCTTCATCAATAATAGGATTGTTGCTAAACAATGTAAGTAAAAATTGGAGCCAAGTTTAACCATGGGCATTTCCATTACCAGACCTTTGATGTCAAAATTAAGGAAAGGGAAATACTCCTCCCATTCATCCCCATTTGGGTGTTTCCCTATAGGGTAGCCCAGGACAGGTACGAATATAGCTAACACCAGGAAACATGTAGGTAAAATAGCCATCGTTTATATTATTCTTTCTCTCTGTTCTTAAACAAAAGGTATGTTTATATAAATAAACCTCTCTTGGCATCTAATGTTCCAAAACAAAATGAGATAACCAAAACAATCCCCCTTCTAACACCAAAAAATCTGTGATTGTTCAGACCTGCCTCCCTGCCAAATGCCCGAACTCACAGTAACAAATCCTTCCCCCTTTCTTCTTCCCTCAGGGAAAAGAAAAAAAACTATAAAAATTGAAGAACCTGAAACCAATTGAATTATATAAAAATATATATTTTTACATATATTACAGTTATATACATTTAAAATACTATGTACACAGAAAAGGGACCCCAAATACCCTCTAAGGGAAAGGGGGAAAAAGGGACAAAAGGGGATAAAACAGAACAGATATTCACAATCGAACTCAAGAACTAGCAAAATAAAGAACTAGTAAAACAAAATCTCACCATGTCCCTCAGAAAAACAAGATCGGCAGACACAGCCAGCACTCTCCAACCTCCTGCATGGCAGACCAGCAGTCACTGCAGGCCTCAGCCTCTAAATAAGTGAGACCAACACAGGGACCCACTGCTCCCGAACCTCACCAGAAGGGAAGAGAGAGAACTCTATAATCTCCATCTTATTTATACTCTGGTTTACGTAAAAATCGCATGGAATGCTGGGAACATGGCCACTTCCTTGGTTACGAACTGGTTGCCAGGAAAGCCTAGATTAAAACTATCACAGTATTGAAGTTCCAGTATGTCTGGTACAGCAGCACTGTCCCTGTTACAACCTGGTCATCAAGGAAGGCCTAGACTCAAAACCACTACAAGCACTCAGAGGCAGCGTGACTTTGTTCAGGCCACAATAGTCTATTGTTACTCTCCATTCTCTGTTAGACTTTTGCACTGGCCAAATGGAGCTGTTAAAGGGCAAGTGAGAGTTTCTGATCACTCCTTGGCTCTCCAATTGATGCATCAGCTCATGGACGGGAGCTAGGGAGTCTCGGTGCAATATTGCACCAACTTAGTAGCAGTTGGCACTCGCTGTTCTTCCGCTTGCAGTAATCCCACAATGAAGGGATCTTCTGAGAGGTCAGGTAGGGTAGATAGCTGCTTGATCTTCTCTGTGCTCATGGTAGCTACACAAAAAGCCCATCTGTACCCCTTTGGGTCTCTGAAGTACCCCCTCCTGAGGTAGCTGAGGCCAAGGATGTAAGGGCCCTCTGGGCCAATCACAATGGGGAGCTTTTCTCATTTATTCCCTCTTAAGCTCCCCTCAGCCTCCAATATAGAGAATTCTTGGCATCTCCCTGTCACTCCAGAGATCCAGATGGGTTTTGTGTCCCTGTACTCTGATGGCATCAGTGTGCAGTGTGCACCAGTATCTACTAAAGCTTTGTACTTCTGTGGATCCTATGTGCCAGGGCATCGAATCCACACAGTCCAGTATGCCCAGTCATTCCCTTCTTCCTCCTGGACGAAGGCAGGGACCCTCTATTTCTGTTCCTGGTCATAGTATTCACTGTCTGACCCTTGCAGTATCAGACCAGAAGTCCCCTCACCAGGATCAAAGAAGGTGATTTCAGTCCTTTTACATCTGGGAGATCCCTGATTGGCTTCTTGTGTCTACAACTACACTGGCAGCCTTCTCGGATGACCCCTTCTTAACAGCTCTCTTCCCTCTCAATTCATATACATGGGCTTCTAGCTTAATGGTGGGTTCACCATCCCACTTCCTCATGTCTTCCCCCTGGTAATGCAGGAAGAACGAGAGTGCACCATGTGACCTGTGCCTAGGGCTCCCTTTCCCTCTGACCAGGGCAGGAGAGGACTGATTTCTTGGGGCATCCCTGAGAGCTGAGGTATTGGCCTGTGGGGATGAGGGACAGAGATTTTTTTCAAAGTTTTGGAGTCAGGAAGACTCTCTACAGTTGGTGTATCCATTTCCGGGTAATACATTGCTGTCAAGTTGGTAGAATATGACTCTGGGGCACTTTGAATCACCTTCCTCCACACAGTCATTGTGAAGGGGACATCCTCTGGATCTTTAGAGACCTTATCATTTATTAGATCACTACAGATGACTTCCAGCACTGCTAATTCTCTCAAGTACTGGATACCTTCATCTGCAGTGGTCCACTTCCCTGGGGAGTTCACAAATCTTCCTTAAATGGATATCTTGCCCTCACACTTGAGAGGAGCCATCTCAAGAGACTGCAAATTGCTGCCTCCTTTCCAATTCTTCTCTCAATTTCCCAGTTTCTAGCAAGAGATCCCAGCTGTTGGGCTTTGTGACCCTCCAATTGCTGGCCATCAGCCCAATTATCCCAGCATCAAAGCAGCCAGGCAGAAATCCGCTCACCTGGTTGGTGGTTGTAATCTTTTCACAAATCTCAAATTTCCGATAAGGTCAGGGGTGGGGTAACTGGTTTCCTGTTTGAATTGTCTCACTCCTTTCTTCAATGTTTTTGTTGAAGGACTGGTTTTGCGATCAGACCCTTCCTTTCCTAATTCTTCTCCTTCTTTTCTTCCTCTTCCTCCTCCTCTTCCTCCTTTTCCTCCTCCCCCTTTCTAATCAATGATATGGACCTCTCCTTGTCCACCTTTTGTTTTTCACTACTGTGGCAATTACTGCAGCCATAGTGTCCTCCACTGCAGTTTGTGTCCCTGCCTCCACTACAGTCCTCTGAGGGTACTGAACTGTGGCTTGATAGACACAGGCCAGGCCCCAGTACAGGGCGAGAAGCTGCTGGTTTTCACTGGGGTAGGCAAGGCACCCTTCTATCAGGTGACACGTCAGTTTACTGGGTTTATTGGCTGTTCAGATGTAAAGTCCCAGGTAATGGGAGGTGTTAACCACCCTAGGAACCTGCCCAAATCCTTCCACACACCCTGACACCCAGGAATTGGTTGCTTCAGGGCACATTTCCGTATTGCCTCACCAAAAAGTTGTCTTCTCTTACACCAGGACAACACCAGATTCCACAAACATCATAATATGCCAACAGTGTTTATTAGTAGTATTAAACAGTTCATGTAAGGGTGAACAAGGACTTCAGAAGCCTGCATAATAAAACCATCCACAACAATCCCAGGTAGAGAGAGGGAGATGTATTCCCTCATCATCCCCAGAAGATAGCTCCCCCAGCACAGCAAGGACATCAATGCCAGGGCAAAACACAGAGTCATTGTTTCTATTAACATGTTCCCAAACTCAGTAAGATAAAGAGATAAGCAGTGCAGCTGAAAAACTCCATGTTCCCCACAGGAGCTTGTTATTCAATAGTTATTATTACTATAGCATGGAATATATATATATAACTGCCTTTGTCTTGCCCCACATTGGGCACCAAAAAGGACTGTGGTGGGTTAACCTTCTCTGGATACCAGGTGCTCAACAAGCCGTTCTATTTCTCCCCTCCTCAGCTGGGGGAGGGGGGTGGGGGAGAAAATATAACAAAAGTTTATAGGTCAATATAAGGACAGGGAGAGATCACTCACCAATTACAGGCAAAACAGACTCGACTTGGGGAAATTATTGAATCTATTACCAGTCAAATCAGATTAGCATAATGAGAAGTAAAACGAATTCTAAAATCACTTTTCCCCCACTGGGCTTAACTTTATTTTCGATCCTCTCCCTCTTCCCTGCCAGCAGCACAGGGGGATGGGGAATGGGAGTTACAACCAGTTCATCACATGTTGTTTCTGCCCCCACTTCCTCCTCAGGAAGAGGATTCCTTGGTCCAGTGTGGGATCCCTCCCACAGGAGACAGTCATCCACAAACTTCTCCAATGTGAGTCCTTCCCACAGATTGCAGTTCTTCATGAACTGCTCCAGCATAGGTCATTTTCCATGGAGTGCAGTCCTTCAGGAACAGGATGCTCCAGTTTGAATCCCCCATGGGATCACAGGTCCTGCCAGCAAACTTTCTCCAGTGCAGGCTCCTCTCTCCATGGGGCCACAGGTCCTGCCACAAGCCTGCTCTAGTGTGGACTTAACACAAGGTGACGGACACCTTCAGACATCCATTCACCTGCTCTGGCATGGGGCTGCTCCACAGGTTGCAGGTGGATCTCTTCTCCACCATGGACCTCCATGGGCTGTAGGGGCACAGCCTGCCTCACCATGGTCTTCACCACGGCCTACAGGAGAATCTCAACTCTGGTGCCTGGAGCGCTTCCTCCCTCTCCTTCTCCACTGACCTTGGTGTCTGCAGAGTTGTTTCTCTCACACATTCCCATTCCTCTCTTCTCTGGCTGCAATTACTTCTGTGCCATAACATTTTTTTCCTTCTTAAAAACACCCCAGAAATGTTACTACCATCGCTGATCATCTTGGCCTTGCTAGCAACGGGTCTGTCTTAGAGCCAGCTGGCATTGGTTCTGTTGGACATGGGGGAAGCTTCTACCAGCTTCTTAAAGAAGCCACTCCTGTAGCTCCCTCACTATCAAAACCTTACCATGTAAAACCTAATACTCCCTTGCAGAATCCTTCTAGACAAGTTGTCCAATTGTGGGATGAGTGGGTTCACGGTGCACTGGGTGAAGAATCGGCTGGACGGCAGGGCTCAAAGGGTTGTAGCGAATGGGGCTACATCTGGCTGCTGACCAGTCACCAGCAGTGTTCTTCAGGGCTCAATTCTAGGTCCAATTCTATTCAATATATTTATCAATGATCTGCAGGCAGGAGTTGAATGCACCATTAGCAGGTTTGCTGATGATACCAAACTGGGAAGTGCTGTTGACTCTCTTGAGGGACAAGAAGCCTTGCAGAGTGAATTAGATAGATTGGAGCATTGGGCAATCATTAATGGCAAGAAATTTAACAAGAACAAATGATTCTCCACCTAGGATGGAGTAACACCAGGCACAAGTATAAATTGGGAGAGGAGTGGATGGAAAGCAACCCTGCAGAAAGGGATCTGGGGGTGCTGATCAGCAGCAGGCTCAGTATGAGTCAGGAGTGGGCCCTGGCAGCCAAGAGGGCAAAATGCATCCTGGGGGGCATCAAACACAGCATAGCCAGCCAGTCAAGAGGTGATTATCCCACTCTATTTGACATTGGTGCGGCCTCACCTTGAATGTGTCCAGAGAAGAGCAACAAGGCCGATGGAAGGGCTGGAAGGCATGTCCTGTGAGGAGCAGCTGAGGACTCTGGGTTTGTCTAGTTTAGAGAAAAGGAGGCTGAGGGGTGAGTTCATGGCTCTCTGCAGCTTCCTGAGGAGGGGAAGTGGAGAGGGAGGTGCTGAGCTCTTCTGCCTGGGATCCAGTGACAGGATGGGTGAGAATGGTTCAAAGCTGCACCAAGGGAGGTTCAGACTAGACCCGAGGAAGTATTTTTTTACCAAGGCCATGGTCAAACACTGGAACATGCTTCCTAGAGAGGCAGTTGATGCCCCAAGCCTGTCAGTGTCTAAGAGGCATTAGATCACTGCCCTTAATAACTTGCTTTAACTTTTGGTCAGCCCTGAAGCTGTCAGGCAGTTGTACTAGATGAGTGTTTTAGGTCCCTTCAAACTGAACTATTCTATAGTATTGGGGAACCCAGAACTGGACACAGGACTCAGGTGTGCCCTTGCCTCCATCGACCTGGTGGCAACTTGTAACTTTCCAGTTTTCAGGAAAGAAAGTAGTAGAGGAAAGAGGTTATCTTTCCCTGTCAATAATGATGTCTTCTCCTTTTCATAGAATCATTAAGGTTGGAAAAGACCTTTAAGATCATCAAGTCCAACTGTCAACCTAGCACAACTGCCATGTTCACCTTGTCCTCATGTCATATCCACATGTTTTTTGAACACTTTCAGGGATGGTAACTACCATTTCCCTGGGCAGCCTTTTCTAATGCTTTACAACCATTTCAGTGAAGAAATTTTTCATAATATCCAATCTAAACCTCCTTTGGTGCAACTTGAGGCCATTTCCTCTCATCCTGTCACTTGTTACCTAGGGGAACAGGGTGACCCTCACCTGGCTACAACTTCCTTTCAGGTAGTTGTAGAGGCCAGTAAGATCCTCAGCCTCCTTTTCTCTTGGTGTAACCCTGCCAAGCTCCCTCAACCGCTCCTCGTCAGATGTGCTCCAGACCCTTCACCAGCTCTTCTCTGGACATGCTCCAGCACTTCATTGTCTTTCTGGTAGTGAGGGCCCAAAACTGAATCCAGGATTTGAAGTGCAGCCTCACCAGTACCGAGTATAAGGGGACAATCACTTCCCTGGTCCTGCTGACCACATTACTGCTGATAGAACCAGGATACCCTTGGCCTTCTTGGCCACCTGGGCACACTGATGGCTCATGTTCAGCAGCTGTTGACCAGCACCCCCAAGTCCTTTTCTGCTGAGCAGCTTTCCAACCACTCTTCCCCAAGCCTGTAGTGCTGCAGGGGGTTGCTGTGACCCAAGTGCAGGACCCATTACTTGGCCTTGTTGAACCTCATACAATTGGTCTCGGTCCATCAATCCAGCCTGTCCAGATCCCTCTGCTTAGCCTTTATGCCCTCCAGCAGATTAACACTCCTGCCCAACTTGATGTCATCTGCAAACTTGGTGAAGGTGCACTTGATCGCGTCGTCCAGGTTGTCGATGAAGATATTAAACAGGGTTGAGCCGAAATACTGAGCCCTGGGGAACACCACTAGTGATTGGCCAACTGCTGGATGTAGCACAGTTCACCACCACTCTCTGGGCCTTGCCATCCAGCCAGTTTTTAACCCAGTGTAGTGGGTTGACCCTGGCCAGATACCAGGCACCCACTAAAACCACTCTATCACTCTCCCTCTGCAACTGGACAGAGGAGAGAGAAAAGGAAAAAAAACCAGCAAAGTATTCATGAGTAGAGAGAAGAGCTGGGAGAGGTCACTTACTGATTACCTTCATGGGCAAAACAGACTCAAAGTGAGGGTAGTACTTATATTTATTACCAACAGGATAAGAGCCAAAGACTGAGAAATAGTCTTAAAAACACCTTCCCCCCACACCTCCTTCCTTCCGTGTTCTCCCTCCTTCCCCCCACTGGTGAAGGGGGACGGGGAATGGGGGTTGCGGTCAGTTGTTTCTGCCGCTGCTCAGGGAGAGGAGTCCTTCCCCTGTTCCAGTGCGATCCCTCCCACGGGAGACAGTCCTTGATGGACCTCTCCAGCATGAGTCCATCCATCAGGTAGCAGTTCTTCCCAAACTACTGTCCCGTGGGTCACTCCTCCATGGGGTCAGTCCTTCACAAATGAGCTGTACTGACATGGGTCACCCACAGGGCCATGAGTCCTACCTGGGAAAAACCTGCCCCAGCATGGGCTTCCCTCTCCAAGGGTCACAGGTCTCCAACAGGACCCCACTCCATTCTGGGCCTTCCATGGGGTCACAGCCTCCTTCATGCATCCACCTGCTCCAGCATGAGCTCCTCCATGGGCTGCAGGTGGGTCTCTGCACCCCGATGGTCCTCCATGGGCTGCAGGGGGACAGCCTGCTTCACCATGGTCTGAACCACAGGCCTCAGAAGCCTCAGCTCTGGTGCCTGGAGCACCTCCTCCCCCTCCTTCTGCACTGACCTTGGTGTCTACTTTGTTGTTCCCATGTTCTGACTCCACTCTTTCCTGGCTGGAATTTCTCCTCTGCATAACCACCTTCTGTTCCTAAATATGTTATCCCAGAGTCATTACTATTTCTCCTAATTGGCTTGGCCTTGGCCAGTGGCAGGAAGTCTGTCCTGGAGCCAGATGGCATTGGCTCCATGGGACGGGAAACTTCTGGCAGCATCTAACAGAAGTCACCCCTGTAGCCCCCCCTGCTACCAAAACCCAACCACAGGAAGTGTTTTTAACTCAGCTGAGAGTACACCCATCCACAACATGAGCAGACAATTTCTTCAGGAGACTGCTGTGGGAAATGGTGTCAAAGGCTTTACTGAAGTCCAGGTAGACAACATCCACAGCCTTTCCCTCATCCACTAGGTAGGTCACCTTGTCATAGAAAGAGATTGGGTTTGTCAAGCAGGACCTGCCTTCCATAAACCCATGCTGGTTGGGCCTCATCCCATGGTTGTTCTGCACATGCTGTGTGATGGCACTCCAGATGATCAGCTCCATGACCTTCCCTGGCACCAAGGTCAGGGTGACAGGCCTGTACTTCCCTGAATCCTCCTTACAAACCTTCTTATAGATGGACATCACATTTGCCAATTTCCAGTCACCTGGGACCTCCCTGGTTGACCAGGACTGAATGATTGACTAAATGATTGAAAGTGGTTTGCTGAGTTCTTCTGCCAACTCCCTCAATACCCTTGAGTGGATCCCATCTGGCTCCATGGACTTGTGGGTGTCTAAGTGGCATAGCAGGTCACTGACCATTCCCTCCTGGATTATGGGGACTTCATTCTGCTCCCTCCCTATGTCTTCCAGCTCAGAGAGCTGGGTACCTTGAGGACAACTGATCTTGCTATTTAAGACTGAGGTAAAGAAGGCATTAAGTACCTCAGCCTTTTCCTCATCTTTTGTTACTGTGTTTCCCTCCCCCATACAACAAAGGATGGAGATTCTCCTTGGCCCTCCTTTTGTTGATGATGCATTTGTAGAAACCCTTTTTGTTGTCTTTTACAGCAGTGGCCAGATTAAGTTTTAGCTAATGTTCTCCCTTTATGACCTCACAACATCCTTGTAGTCCTCCTAAGTTGCCTGCCCCTTTTTACAGAGGTGATAAACTCTCTTTTTTCTCCCTGAGTTCCAGCCAAAGCTCTCTGTTCAGCCAGGCCAGTCTTCTTCCCCACTGGCTCGTGTCTCAGCACATGGGGACTGCCTGTTCCTGTACCTTTAAGATGTCCCTCTTAAAGCGTGTCCGGCCTTCCTGGACTCCTTCACATTCAGGACTGCCACCCAAGGGACTTTCTCAACCAGTCTCCTAAACAGGCCAAAGTCCACCCTCCGGAACTGCTGATACCCCTCCTTACTTCTCTCAAAATTCAAAACTTTGATTCCTCTTCTTTTCCTGTTTGATGTTTCCTCATGTGAACAAGTGATAACACTACTGTTAGTCATGATTTTCAGTTATTTTTCTCTTGGAAATTACAGCATATCTTTCCTGAGTACATTTTATTTTAATTCATTTGAAAGTTTTATATAGTGGTCAACTTTACAAGTAATTGAAAGTGAGAAATAGTTTCCATTTTTTCCTGTGGGGCACATTAAATTCATTTAAAAGAGGCAAGTGTCTAAGAATAGTTCGGACCCTACATTCTGAGGCAAAATCAGTTTACTTCAGCTCGAGTTGACGCCTCCAGAGAGGTACTCCAAACAAAGAAATCCCTGGGCCTTATACCCTCACAGTCTGTGCACATGATCTTCATGCGCTTTTCACGCTCCTCTTCATCCAATGGCATTTAATGGTCTGGGGTCTTCTAACACCTCATTGGATTCTTTCTACATGTCCACACAGGCCATTAACTGCTCTTATCTTCCAGCTTGGTTCAGCCTTGGGGCCCTCCAGGGCCTCAATTCATATCTGAAGGTATCCAGTCTTTCTCTGTTTCCTCCCCTGCTTAGCCATTCATGCTAACAAACACTTCATTTGGAGTTCACCTATGGCAAGCTTTGAGCAAAGCCCATTCATACTAAGCTGTAAACAAGTTACAATTAAAGCATAGAATCACAGAATCATAGAACATGCTGAGTGGGAAGGGACCCATCAGGATCATTGAGTCCAATTCCTGGGCCTATGCAGGACACCCCAAGTATTCTACCATGTGCCTGAGAGTGTTGTCCAAATGTTTAGTGCTGTGGTCACTTCCCTGGGGAGCCTGTTCCAGTGCTTAACCACCCTCTGGGTGAAAAATCTTTTCCTGATATCCAACCTAAACCTCCCCTGACTCCGCTTCATGCCATTTCCTCAAGTCCTGTCACTGGTCACGAGATTGAAAAGATTGGTACTTGCCCCTCTGCTTCCCCTCGTGAGGAAGTTGTAGACTGCAATGAGGTCTCTCCTCAGTCTCCTCCAGGCTGAACAAATGAAGTGACCTCAGTCACTCCTCAACGCCTTCCCCTCCAGTTCCTGCACCATCCTCGTGGCCCTCCTTTGGATGCTCTTTAATAGCTTAATGTCTTTCTTATCTTGCAGTGCCCAAAACTGCACACAGTACTTGAGGTGAGGTTGCACCAGCACAGAGTGGAACAATCACCTCTTTTGACTGACTGGTGATGCTTTGCCTGATGCACCCCAGGACACAGATGGCCCTCCTGGCTGCCAGGGCACACTGCTGACTCATATTCAACTTGCCATCTACTAGGATCCCCAGGTCTCTTTCCACAGCACTGCCTTCCAGCATTTCATTCCTCAGTCTATACACACAACCAGGGTTGCCCTGTCTGAGGTCCAGAATCCAGCACTTTCCCTTGTTAAACTTCATATGATTGCTGATTGCAAATGAACACTTAAACCTACACAATTAATTTATAATATTCTATAAGCAAACTTATTTTAATCCTCAACAGTGAGGAAAACAATTCGGAACTAGAACAAATAATAAATATACAACTGCCTTTACTTATTTCATTAACAATTCAGAAATATTTTTGAGTTACAACTGATGGGAATTTTTGATGAGATAAATAAAGTAAGCATGTTGAATACAGAAGCTACAAAAAGGCTGATGTTCCAGGCAAAGAGTTTTTATTTTTATTTGCTTTTAATGTGGAAATAGCAAGATTATCAAAGTTTCGAAAAACTTCATCTCATGTTTGCTATGCTGTAGACTTTGAAAATCACTTTTTCTCTACCAGAACCAATCCCTTTATTCAGTTTTGCTGTCCATGTAATACTGGTATTCTCCTGTATTTGATTTTGTCTTTATTAAGTCCACCAAAGGAACACTTTGGTTTATTAGCAAGAAATAGTGAAACAAATAAAAAATTATAAAGCCAAAAAGAATTATTTTAAACAACTCTGAGCAGCATAAATTTGGCCATCAGTTTTTTCTGCATTAACTTCACTTTCAAATATCTCTTAATATTAAAATTTTCATTGCCATAACACCTGTACTTCTCAATATCTTTTCCTTCATATTTCTTCATTCACTTCTAAGACAACTGTGTAGCCTTGAATTTTTTACCATTGAGTCTTTCAGATTTTCACTAATAACTGTTTAATCTGTATTCCAGCCCTGCTCTCTTCCTGCTTTTCTGTTGCAGATTTGAATATTTGACATGAGCTATTTAGTTAACTTTGGCAATACACATTTTTAAATATTTATTTCAAAATAAGTATAACAATCATTGCTGATAAGAGGAAGGTATTTAAATGAGGTAAGTGCTTTGTTACCTTTTTAGGTGGTTAATGTATAAATTTAAATAGAAATCTTAATTGGCTTGAATCCATTATTTGGTGGTGAAATTTCGTTATGATACTTCACTGTTTTGATATACACCTGAATATTTTTATAGGTCATCCTAGGCTTTCTGTTAATATTAACTTTGAAAACCCTTGTATCAGATTGGATGTGTGACATTTAACACTTTTTTTTTTGTACTAATCTATAGGCAGCAGTTAAATTGAAAAAAGCTACAGATACCTATAAATTGCATGTGGAGAAATATGCTGCAGTTAAATCTGCTTTTGAACAGAAGATGACGGAAACTGCACAGGTAAGTGTTAAATTGAATTACTTATCTTTAAAATAAATTTATATGTTCTATTTTACCTCTCTGATAATTGAAATCAAAGCTCTTAAAAAATTGGTTCAAGATAGAATTATCTCTGTTGGAAATTGATATGAACAATAATGTCAAAAGCAATATGTTTGAAGGGCAAACATTCATAGAATCATAGAATTAACTGGGTTGGAAGAGATCTCCGACATCATCAAGTCCAACCCTTGATCCAACCCCACTGTGATTACTAGATCATGGCACTCAGTGCCACATCCAGCCTCATCTTAAAAACCTCCAGGGACGGTGAATCCACCACTTCTCTGGGCAGGCCATTCCAATGCCTGATCACTCTCTCTGGAAAGAACTTCATTCTAATATCCAACCTAAACCTCCCCTGGCAGAGCTTAAGACTGTGAGCACTTGTCCTACTGCTGATTGCCTGAGAGAAGAGACCGACCCCCACCTGGCTACAACCTCCTTTCAGGTAGTTGTAGAGAATGATGAGGTCACACCTGAGCCTCCTCTTTTCTAGGCTAAACAACCCCAGCTCTCTCAACCTCTCCTCATAGGACTTGTACTCGAGTCCCTTCACCAACCTCGTTGCTCACCTCTGGACCCACTCCAGCCCCTCAATGTCTTTCCTGAACTGAGGGACCCAGAACTGAACACAGTACTCAAGGGGTGGCCTCACCAGCTCTGAGTACAGGGGAAGGATCACTTCCCTCATCCTGCTGGTCACACTATTCCTGATCCAGGCCAGGATGCCATTGGCCTTCTTGGCCACCTGGGCACACTGCTGGCTCATGTTCAGCCTCCTGTCAATCAGCACCCTCAGATCCCTTTCTGCCTGGTTGCTCTCCAGCCACTCTGTCCCCAGCCTGTAGCGCTGCAGGGGGTTGTTGTGGCCAAAGTGCAGGACCCGGCACTTGGTCTTGTTGAACTTCATCCCATTGGAATCAGCCCAACTCTCCAGCCTATCCAGATCCCTCTGCAGAGCCCTCCTGCCTTCCAGTAGATCGACAATCCCTCCCAACTTGGTGTCTTCTGCAAATTTGTTAATGATGGACTCAATCCCCTCATCTAAATCATCGATAAAGATGTTAAACAGGACTGGACCCAGCACTGATTCCTGGGGGACACTACTAGTGACCGGTCGCCAACTGGATGCAACCCTGTTCACCAGCACTCTCTGGACCCGGCCCTCCAACCAGTTCTTAACCCAGCACAGAGTGCCCTGTCCAAGTAGTGGGCTGCAGCTTTTTCAGGAATATATTATGGGAGACGGCGTCTAAGGCTTTGCTGAAGTCCACATAGACACATCTACAGCCTGTTCCTCATCCACCAGGCGGGTCACCTGATCATAAAAGGAGATCAGGTTGGTCAGACAGGACCTGCCCCTCCTAAACCCATGCTGGCTGGCTCTGATCCCTTGTCCATCCTGAAACTGCCGTGTGATTGCACTCAGGATGATCTGCTCCATAACCTTGCCAGGCACTGAGGTCAGGTTGACAGGCTTGTTGTTTCCCGGGCCCTCCTTGCAGCCCTTTTTGTAGATCGGTGTGACATTCGCCAACTTCCAGTCATCTGGGACCTCCCCAGAGAGCCGGGACTGTAGGTAAATGATGGCGAGTGGCTTGGTAAGCTCTTCTGCCAGCTCCCTCATCACCCTGAGATGGATCCCATCTGGTCCCATGGACTTGTGTGGATCCAGGTGGCTCAGTAAGTCACTGACTATTTCCTCCTGGAATACAGGCCAGTCCTGTTTTCCATAGTGTGTAAGCTCTCTTTTTATCCCTGATTTACTTCAGAATCTCCCTGTTCAACCAAGTTGGTTGTCTACCTCACCGGCTTGCCTTTTGGCACACTGGTACAGCCTGTTCCTGTGCACTCAAGACTTCCTTCTTGAAGCACGTCCATCCCTCCTGTACCCCCTTGTTTTCAAGGGTTTTTTCCCAGGGTATGCTCTGGACCAGTCTTCTGAACAGGCTGAAATCTGCCCTCCGGAAGTCCAGTGTAGAGGTTTTATTGGTGGCCTTCCTTGTATCCCTGAGTATCGCAAACTCTATTATTTCATGGTCACTGTGCCCCAGGCGGCCTCTGACCACTACATCTGCCACCAGCCCCTCTCTGTTTGTAAACAACAGGTCTAGTGGGGCCCCACCCCTGGTAGGTTCATTTACCAACTGGAGCAGGAAATTATCCTCTATACACTCTAGGAATCTCTTAGACTGCCTTTTCTCTGCCATGTTGAGCTCCCAGCAGATATCTGGTAGGTTGAAGTCTCCCATTGACCATGTATGTTGTGATGGCAGTGTCCTTGAATGACACAGTTCAGTACTAGCACTCTGAAAGACTTTTAGGAAGAAAATCTTCAGAAGTTCATTGTGATCATGTGGGAAATCTTGTGAATTGCCGGAGAGATAGAACTCATTCATAGGAGTTTTAAAACTGGGATCTATCATGTTGTTTTCATTATCATTCTGTCAAAACACTTCATTAACAGTTTGTGAAAGTGACTTTCCAGGGTTTATCTGAGGTGGTCCAAAACCCCTATATCTATTCAAATTTTTTGTTTGCTTGTTTTTTTAAAGCTGGTTTAATCTGTACTTCAGAGGATATCAAGTTCTCTTTATGATTACATATTCTGCTGCTTATTATGTTTTAAAGTTTCTTTTTCAAATTTGTTGATTTTGTTATTTACCTTTTCTCTGGGAGTTACTGAATCCCTGCTGAAATAGATCCTGTGAATGCTTCTGATTCAATTCAGAGCAAATTCAGTCAGGTTGATTTAAATCTTTATTTAGTCTCACAAAAACTGTCTGCTATATATTCCTTACCTTACAATAGACTGTGTTTATAGCAGTTGACTTACTGGTCTCTGAAACAATAAGAAAACAATTAAAAAATAGACTGGCCTTGCTAAAATTGCACTGCAAACTTGTCTCTAACAAGCACGAAAGCTGAGTAATGAACAGGAGTTTTTGTTTAGAACTGACAGAGGATAAACATGAAGAGTATTTTAAATGGATTTTATTGTCAGTGAAGGAAAATTTAGGGGCTTTCAGCAAGAAAACTTACTGGGCTTTTCATAATATCTTTAAAAACATTCATTTGAACAACAAAAGAATGAAAAAACTAAGTTTATTTTTTATCTAGAGGCTGAATATGAAGATGATTTTTGTTCAGCTTTATTTGTGTGTCTCAGTTTAATGAGACACAAGTGTTTTTCTGAGTTATGAGGAAGACCCAAACTCCTCCCTCTAAGTGATTGTAAATCCAAAATTAAGAGGCTCCAACTGAGAAAAACGTGGAAAAAAGGAAAAATAACAGCCCTTTATTAAAAGATATATGTGTATTGGCAGAACAATGAAAGAACACAAATAAAACAACCAAACAATAATCCTATATCCAAAAATATTCCCCTTCAAAACAAACAAACAAAAAAAGGTAAACAGTTCAGTTCGTGCCCTTTGGTGCAATTCTAACCACAACCAGCAGGGGGTGCTGTCTGATCACTGGAGATGCAGTGCCTGCAGTGTTTGGTGCCAGCTAGCAGGGGGCGCTGTTGGATCACTGGTGGTTGCCACATGGAGGGGGCCTCGGGTGTGCTGGAGAACCCAAAAATGGAGGTCTTCCCCTCACCGGGAAAGGGGAGAAAGAAGGGAAAGAAAATAAGTTCTTCCCAATGGGAACTCACTGTCTGCGGTTGAAATGGGTGGGGTGGCTTCCCCTCTCCCTCAATGTGCACAAGAACTGCTGCCAAAAGAAAAAAACAGGAACAGAGAGGGGTGACCTCTCGAACAGTTCCTCTCCAATGAAAATCTACGCAGATTCCCAGCTGGCTAGAAAAAAAACAGGTCGAAGGCGAAACCAGGGCCAGGAGAGGGAGAAAGGAGAAAAAAACCCAAAAAACAAACTAAAACCTGCCAGGTAGCCAGGCTGAGAACAAAAACACCTCGGAGCTCCTGCCACCTGGACCCAGTCCTAACTCAGGCAACAAAGAAGTCACTGCTGTTTCCCAGGAGAGGAGAAAAAAAAAGTAAAAAAGAACTCCTCGCCCCTCCCCACAGACAAGATCTTGAGGACCATCAACTTGGAATGTGGTTTTACCTGCCACTTCTTTTGTGTTAGTCAATTGCCCAAGGCACAGCCAACCTGCCGATTCAACATCCCCTTCACACAGTGGGCAGGGGGAAGGGGAAATTCCTGCTTAGTTTCCAACAAGTGAAACCATGACATTGTGTTATTAGGTAGGTGTGCGTTATTTCAAACAGGCTGAGATGTAGAGAAAAGAAATCTTTTTACTATACCAGATTTTACAGCTGGGAAAATGTGACCATGCTTTTGGGCTATTTGTTTTGTTTTGCAATACAAAAATGGTACAAATTACCTCTCACTGCAAACCACACTTGTCTAAATAACCTAAGTTCATTAACTGCAACAACCATTTTACTCAAAATTTAAATTTTCACTTAATGTGATAATGGACATCTGGAAACTCTTAATATATTCCACAGCTATCCATATTGAAAATGCAAATTGTTATTCTACCAGTCTAAGTTCTATCTGAACTTTAAATATAATGGTGTAGCTGCATCTACAGTTTTGTTGCAGGGGTGCTACTTTAACGATAATGTGGTAAGAAAAATAACACTTGTGAATATCATAGAATCATAGAATGGCCTGGGTTGGAAGGGCCCTTAAAGATCATCTAGTTCTAACCCCTCTGCCATGGACAGAAACACCTTCCATTAGACCAGGTTGCTCAGAGCCCCATCCAACCTGTCCTTAAACACTTGCAGGGATGGGGCATCCACAACTTCTCTGAGCAACCTGTGCTGGTGCCTCATCACCCTCACAGTCAAGAATTTTTTCCTAATATCTTATCTAAACCTACCGTCTTTCAGTTTGAAACCATTCCCCCCCCTTTCTGTCACTACATGCTCTTGTAAAAAGTCAAGTCTTTCTCCATCTCTCTTGTAGGCTCCCTTCAGGTACTGGAAGGCCTCAATTAGGTCACCCTGAAGCCTTCTCTTCTCCAGGTTGAACAAACCCAACTCTCTCAGCCTTTCCTAATAGAAGTACTCCAACCCTCTAATCAACTTGGTGGCCTCCTCTGGACTCACTTCAACAGGTCAATGTCCTTCCTGTGCTGGGGCCCCCAGAGGTGGACACAGTACTCAAGGTGGGGTTTCACGAGAGCAGAGTAGAAGGGCAGAATCACCTCCCTCAACCTGCTGGCCATACTGCTTTTGATGCAGCCCAGGAAGCGATTGGCTTTCTGGACTGCAAGTGCACTGCTTGCCCATGTCCAGCTTCTCATCCACAACAACCCCAAGTCCTTCTCAGCAGGGCTGCCTTCGATCCGTTCATCCTCTAGCCTGTGTTGATATTGGGTGTTGCTCTGACCCAGGTGCAGCACCTTGTACTTGGCCTTGTTGAACCCGATGAGATTCCCATGGGCCCATTTCTTGTGCTTGTCCAGCTCCCTCTGGATGTCATCCCAGAATTCAGGTGTGTCAACCACACCACTCAACTTGGTATCTGCGAACTTGCTGAGAGTGCACTCGATCCCTTCATCTATGTCAATAATGAAGATATTAAACAACACTGGTCCCAATATAGACCCCTGAGGGACACCACTTTTCACTGATGTCCATTGGGACTCTGAGCTGTTGACCACTACCCTCTGGATGCGACCATCCAACTGCTTTCTTATCCACCTAACAGTTCACCCATCAAATCCATCTCTCCAATTTAGAGAGAAGGATGTTGTGAGGCACGGTATCAAAGGTCTTACATAAGTCTAGATAAATAACATCTGTAGCCTTTCCCTTGTCCACTGATGTAGTCGTGCTGTTGTAGAAGGCCACGGGTGGGTCAGGCAAGAGTTGTCCTTGGTGAAGCCATGTTGACTGTCTTGAACCACCCCCTTATCCTCCATGTGCCTTAGCATAGCTTCTAGGAGGATCTGTTCAAGGATCTTCCCAGGCACAGAGGTGAAGCTGACAGGTCAGTACTTGCCAGGGCCTTCCTTTCTACCCTTTTTTAAGATGGGTACAATGTCTCCCTTTTTCCAGTCTCCATGGACTTCACCTGACTGCCATGACTTTTCAAATATCATGGAGAGTGAATTGGCAACTACATCAGCCAATTCCCTCAGGACTCTGGGATGCATCTCATTGGGTCCCATAGACTTATGTGGGTTCAGGTTCTTCAGGTGATCATGAATCTGATCTTCACTTACGGTGGGAGGGACTTTGCTCCCTCAGTCCCCATCCTGCTTTCCATCCACTCAAGAGGTGTGGGAAGAAAGGTTGCCAATGAAAACTGTCGTTGTTTGTGAGGACGACCAAGTAAATAAAACTGGGCATTCTATGATGATGACCTAAATTCAGCTTTTATTCTCTTCGTCCAGTATATTACATCTTGTTCTTCACACAGCTGCACTCACACACCGTCTTCTGTAGAATCTTACATACTAACACTATTCTTAGCTCTGTTATCTATAATTTACCACTAGCCTTCACATATGATTGGATGTTCACCTCTTATTTACATTCTTTTCCACGGTGCTAGGCACCGTGGCCTTGCTGCATCCTCTAACAATTCCCCCTTTTTTGTATTTGTGCCACAAAAATTGCCTGGGTCATCCTTTGCAGGGCCCTTTGCAAACATGACACCAAACATGGCAATATCAGTAGCACAACTACAACATAAGCAACACAAGGAAGCTTGTCTTGACTATAGGTAAAAGCCATCCTGATAGTTCTATTTACCAACAGACCATTTAGTCAATTCTGACCAGTATTTACTCGCAATATCTTCAATATCTGCTTCCAATCTCCGAAGGCTAGCAGCATCAACTTACCATAATTAAATCTATATAACACATTCTCTTAAAATCTCAACACTCATAAAGTATTTTAGTTCACACACATAGATATCTACGCAGCTTTTTTCATTCATACAGCTTTTTTTCCCAGTCATTCAGAAGGTGGTCACCTCAATCATCCTTCATTCACACATAGCTGGGATTTTTATTATATTTTCCATTTCAACCACACATCTCAGATCCCAAGTATTACTGGCTGTGTGCTCCTCAGTCTGCCATCTGTGGTGATCATGTTCAGCAATTCCACCTGTCCTGAAGAGGAATCAATACAAGGAACAAAAAGCTTAACAAACTTAAATGAGATCCATTTTTGATCCAGGACCTGTTTATGTACATGCATATTCTCCTTCCCCCCCTTTTTTTTTTTTTTGTTTTTGAAAATATGTTTGGTGTGTAAAATGCTTTCTTGACAATAATTTGTTCTATGAGTGAGTGAGCCCTGTTTTAGAATACCAAAAGCTATGCAGCATAACAGAAATAATGTCAGGTGAACTGAAAGAAGACAAGAAAATCATGTGTGTACATTTTAAATTCCCAACTGAAATGTACCTTAACCTAATGCTAGGAAGGGGGAAAAGAAAAGAAGGAAGGTGTAATTTGCAACTACAAAATCACAGTAACCAAGTAACCAGGATCAATTACAGATCTCCTAAACTTTTAACTATTCCTCAGTAAATTCCACTTCTCTGTCAACTGTGACAAACAGTGAACAGCACTACCAGCACTACCAGTAACGGACATTCAAAGCTCGAAGCTCTTCCTCTTTTTTTTTTTTTTTTTTTTTTTTTTAATCAGCTGCAGTTTCAGCAGCTTTGTCACAGTGCTGGGAAAGCTGTGCCGGTAACACCACAAATGCCGAGCCCTGCAGCTCTGGGTTCTCTGGGACCCTCCTCCCCGCAGGCAGCGGGGCCCGATCCTGTCAGGGGGCGGCCTGCCCCGCTCTGGCTCAGAGCCCACAGTGCCCCGGCGCCGCGGCCCCACCCTTGCTCTGCTCCCAGCACGTCTCTGCATAGTTGTGTCGCTCTGTGCTGGCTCTCCATGCCGTCGGTGCTCTCTGGATGTTGGTATCTCCGATGTTTGGAATGCAGTCAGCTCTCAGCTTCTGTCCATCTGCTTCTTTCAGCCGTTTGCACTGTTAACAAAAAAGCTTAACAAACCGTTGCTATTAATAGTTCCGTCAGTTTTAAGTAGTTATCGTGGCAGAAACACATGAAAGCAGTCAGACAATTTTACAGAGGGTCTGCGTGGGGAAAAAACAAGGGCTCAGCCTCAGGAGCATAGCTGGTCTGCCTGCTGTTCCACTGCAGGTCTCAAACCTGTGGCCAAGGGACTCAGAGTCCCATGCTTTACCAACTGAGCTATCCAAGCTCCTTTGAAGCTAGCTGGGCTCTCTCCAAGCTAGCCAGGCTCCCTTCAACTAACACAGCAGCAGTAACAGCCCTAAGGAGCTCCTGCGTTTGAAAGGTTTCAAACATCACTCTCACACAAGCTTTTGTTTTTCAATCTTAGAGTAGCAATGCTTAACTCCGTGTCTTCTATCTGTGAGTGACTGTTGTGATGAAACTATACCTTGCAAAGCAAACATAGTTTTGCCTCTTGTTCAAGTTAAAACATTTTTAAAAGTTCAAAGAATGTTGTGGGCGGGCTTTACGGAATTCTACAGTGAATAGTTACCGTCCTTTGTAGAGTGGAGTGGCGCGGGGGATGGAAAGAGGGGGGGAGGGAGGAGGTTCTGGTCCTCCGCCTTCCTGTGTCTTCCAGCAGCCCTCCATCTTGCCTCACCCTCCCTCACCCCCCCCCCGTCTCGGCTCGTCTTCAACACACACTGTGGGGGAGGGGAAGGGGGAGGAGGGGAACAGGACGGTTTTGATCGCGATCTGAGGCAGCCCCGGCCCCGGCTCGGCTCTGCTGAGCCGGGCTGCCCCGCCCCGCAAGTCCTTGTGCAGCGTTGCTAGTCCATCCTGCCACTTCGCAGTGCCGCTTTGCTCTGTGCCCCCCTGCTCTTTGCCTCCGCAAACCCGTTTCTTTGAACTTCACATCGTGAGCGGCCATCATCATCATCATCACTCTGTCTAAGCAGTGCATTTCAAGTGCCATGCGCTCCTATCAGGACTCTAACTGGTCCCATCACGCCCAAAGTTCCCGGTGGCTCACCTGCCTCAGGTGTCAAGAAATCTCGGGTCTGGACCCCTTTTTTGCTACACTGGGTTTTGTCCTCGCCGCACCTCGACTTGCAGCCTCAATTCCTCAGGGAATTATCTCCGATCCTGATGCCGGATTTTGCCCCAAAAGGCACGGAGAAACTGCTTTAGAGACAAAGTTTGTTTCTTTAAAGCAGGAGGTATTTTATTGCAACGCGTTGGAGAGCTTCCAGGTCTCCCTGGCCATAAAGCTCTGTCATGTACAATCAGCATAGCTCTTTTATACAGTTTTTGAGTATAGGATTACAACACAATCATGCATATTCATTAAATTGCAACATCTACTTGTAATATT
>NW_026087803.1:0-30755 GCF_022539395.1 Myiozetetes cayanensis | reverse complement strand
AACCAGCAAAAATACCCCAAAAACACCACGGCAAGACCACCCTGACGGCTGCCATCACCAAAGGTGGGGGAAAATACCCTAAAAATAGCAAGCAGCAAAATAACCCAAAAATGGGCAAAATACCCCAAAAATGGGGGAAAATATCCCAAAAACGGGCAAAATACCCCAAAAACAGCAAAAATACACCCCAAAAACACCACGGCAAGACCACCCTGACGGCTGCCATCACCAAAGGTGGGGGAAAATACCCCCAAAATGGGGAAAATAACCCAAAAACAGCGAAAAAATACCCCAAAAATGGGGAAAATACCCCAAAAATGGGGAAAATACCCCAAAAATGGGGAAAATAACCCAAAAACAGCGAAAAAATACCCCAAAAACGGGGGAAAATACCCCAAAAACAGCAAAAAAACACCCCAAAAACACCACGGCAAGACCACCCTGACGGCTGCCATTACCAAAGGTGGGGAAAAAACACCTCAAAAATGGGGGAAAATACCATAAAAATGGGGAAAATACAAAAAAAATGGGGAAAATACCCCTAAAAACGGAGCAAAATACCCCAAAAACAGCAAAAAAACCCCAAAAACACCACGGCAAGACCACCCTGACGGCTGCCATCACCAAAGGTGGGGGAAAAACACCCCAAAAACACCCCAAAAACCCCGGGAATCACCCCAAAAATGGGGAAAATACCTCAAAAATGGGGGAAAATACCAAAAAAACAGCAAAAAAATACCCCTAAAACACCACGGCAAGACCACCCTGACAGCTGCCATTACCAAAGGTGGGGCAAAATACCCCAAAAATACAGCAAAATACCCTAAAACAGCGAAAAATCCCAAAAATGGAAATACCCAAAAACGGAAAATACCCCAAAAATGGGGAAAATATCCCAAAAACAGCAAAAATACACCCCAAAAACACCACGGCAAGACCACCCTGACGGCTGCCATCACCAAAGGTGGGGCAAAAACACCCCAAAAATGGGGGAAAATACCATAAAAATGGGGAAAATACAAAAAAAATGGGGGAAAATACCTCAAAAATGGGCAAAATACCCCAAAACCAGCAAAAAAATACCCCAAAAACACCACGGCAAGACCACCCTGACGGCTGCCATCACCGAGGGTGAGACAAAATACCCCTAAAACAGCCAAAAAATACCCCAAAAACGGGCAAAATACCCCAAAAACAGCAAAAAAATACCCCAAAAATGGGGAAAATACCCCAAAACCAGCAAAAAAATACCCCAAAAACACCACGGCAAGACCACCCTGACGGCTGCCATCACCAAAGGTGGGCCCCAAAATATACCAAATACCCCAAAAACGGGCAAAATACCCCAAAAACAGCAAAAAAATACCCCAAAAATGGGGAAAATACCCCAAAAACAGCAAAAAAACACCCCAAAAACACCACGGCAAGACCACCCTGACGGCTGCCATCACCAAGGGTGAGAGAAAATACCCCAAAAACAGAGCAAAATACCCCTAAAACAGCAAAAAAAATCCCAAAAATGGGGGAAAATACCAAAAAAATGGGCAAAATACCCCAAAACAGCAAAAAAATACCCCAAAAACACCACGGAAAGACCACCCTGACGGCTGCCATCACCAAAGGTGGGGCAAAAACACCCCAAAAATGGGGAAAATACCCCAAAAACAGCAAAAAAAAACCCCTAAAACAGAGCAAAATAGACCCCATCACCAAGGGTGGGAGAAAATACCCCAAAAACGGGGAAAATACCCCAAAAATGGGGGAAATAACCCCAAAAATGGGGCAAGTAAATAACCCCAAAAAGGAGGCAAACGACCCCAGAAATGGGGCAAAATACCCCGAAAATGGGGCAAATAAATAACCCCCAAAATGGGGTAAAATACCCCGAAAATGGGGGGGATTTTGGGGTCCCTGTGGGATTTTTATGGGGGTTCCTGACAGGATTTTGGGTCCCCCACAGTTCTGTCCTCGGGAGGGATTTTGGGGTCCCTGTGAGGGTTTTTTAGGGGGTTCCCTGACCGTATTTGGGGGTTTTTAGGGTTCTTTGGGGGTTTCCCTGACACAATTTTGGGGTCCCCCCTCAATTCTGTCCTCGGGGGAGATTTTGGGGTCCCTATGGGAGTTTTTTGGGGGATCCCTGACTGGATTTGGGGGTTTTTAGGGATTTATGGGGGTTTCCTGACCATATTTTGGGTTCCCCCCACAGTTTTATCCTCGGGGGGGATTTTGGGGTCCCTATGGAGTTTTGGGGGTTTCCTGACTGATTTTGGGGTCCCCCACAATTCTGTCCTCAGGGGTTGTTTGGGTTTTAGGGTTTATGGGGATCCTGACCAAATTTTGGGTCCCTATGGGGATTTTTGGGGTTTCGACCGATTTTAGGGTCCCCCATGTTCTATCCTCGGGGAGGGGTTGGGATTTTTAGGGTTCTTTGGGGGTTCCCTGACCAGATTTTGGGATTTTTAGGGTTTTATGGGGGGTTCCTAACCATATTTTGGGCTCTCCCCACAGTTTTATCCTCGGGGGGAGGGGATGGGGTTTTTAGGGTTTTATGGGGGGATCCCAGACTGGATTTTGGGGTTTTTAGGGTTTTATGGGGGGTTCCTAACTGGATTTTGGGGTCCCCCCACAGTTCTATCCTCGGGGGGAGGGGTTGGGATTTTTAGGGTTCTTTGGGGGTTCCCTGACCAGATTTTGGGATTTTTAGGGTTTTATGGGGGTTTTCTAACCATATTTTGGGTTCCCCACAGTTCTGTCCTCGGGGGGAGGGGCCCAGTTCCGCCGCTATGAGGGGGGAGGGGATGGGGTTTTTAGGGTTTTATGGGGATTCCTGACTGTATTTTGGGGTTTTTAGGGATTTATGGGGGTTTCCTGACCATATTTTGGGCTCTCCCCACAGTTTTATCCTCGGGGGGAGGGGCCCAGTTCCGCCGCTACGAGGACATCGACTCTGCCCCCGAGGAGAAGGCTCGGGGCATCACCATCAACGCTGCCCACGTGGAGTACAGCACCCCAAACAGGCACTATGCCCACACTGACTGCCCTGGGCACGCCGACTACGTCAAGGTGGGGCACCCAAAATACCCAAAAATACCAAAAACCCCATAAAAATCCCATTAAAAATACCCAAAAATCAAAAATCCCATAAAAACCCCATAAAAACCCCCACCCCCCGCGGAGTACAGCACCCCAAACAGGCACTATGCCCACACTGACTGCCCTGGCCACGCCGACTACGTCAAGGTGGGGCACCAAAAACATCTACACCCCAAAAACCCCATAAAAATCCCATTAAAAACACCCAAAATATCAAAAATCCCATAAAAACCCCAACCCCACCTGGAGCACAGCACCCCAAACAGGCACTATGCCCACACTGACTGCCCTGGGCACGCCGACTACGTCAAGGTGGGGCACCCCAAAAACATCTACACCCAAAAAAACCCCATAGAAAAAACCCCAGAACAAAAACCCCACAAAAATCCCATAAAAAACACAAAAACCCCATAAAAACCCCATAAAAACCCCAACCCCCCCTGGAGCACAGCACCCCAAACAGGCACTATGCGCACACTGACTGCCCTGGGCACGCCGACTACGTCAAGGTGGGGCACCAAAAACATCAAAAACACCAAAAACCCCACAAAAATCCCATTAAAAATACCCAAAAATGAAAAATCCCATAAAAACCCCATAAAAACCCCAACCCCGGAGCACAGCACCCCAAACAGGCACTATGCCCACACTGACTGCCCTGGGCACGCCGACTACGTCAAGGTGGGGCACCAAAAACATCTACACCCCAAAAAACCCCATCAAAATCCCATAAAAAACACCCAAAATATCAAAAATCCCATCAAAATCCCATAAAAACCCCAACCCCACCCCCCCTGGAGCACAGCACCCCAAACAGGCACTATGCCCACACTGACTGCCCCGGGCACGCCGACTACGTCAAGGTGGGGCATCAAAAATACCCAAAAATATCAAAAACCCCATAAAAATCCCATTAAAAATACCCAAAAAATCAAAACCCCATAAAAATCCCATTAAAAATATCCAAAATATCAAAAATCCCATTAAAACCCCATTAAAAATACCCAAAAAATCAAAAACCCCATCAAAAACACCCAAAAAAACCCCCACAAAAAAACCCCAAAAACCACACAAAAATCCCATAAAAAACACACCAAAAAAGCAAAAACCCCACAAAAATCCCACTTAAAAAAAAAAAACCAAAAAAACCGAAATGCCCACAAAAATCCCATAAAAAACACACCAAAAAAGCAAAAACCCCACAAAAATCCCACTTAAAAAAACCCAAAAAAACCAGAAACCCCGCAAAAGTCCCTTAAAAAAACGCAAAAAAGCAAAAATCCCCCAAAAATCCCATTTAAAAAAAAAGCCCCGAAAACCCCACAAAAATACCAATAAAAAAACCTAAAAAAAACCAAAAGCCCCTCAAAGATCCCGTAAAAAGCACCCAAAAAACCGAAAACCCCACAAAAATCCCATTAAAAAACCCCATAAAAAAAACAACCCAGGAACTGCCCAGCCCCCCAAAAAAATGAGGGTCATTTGGGGTGGTTTTGGGTGGGGTTTGGGTCATTTTTCCCCGATTTTGGGTGGGTTTTGGGTGGATTTCGGGCATTTTTCTCTAATTTTGTGTTATTTTTAACATTTTTCCCAATTTTGATCATTTTTCCCCAGAACATGATCACGGGCACCGCCCCCCTGGACTGAGGGGCTGTCTGGGGGTGATTTGGGGTGATTTTGGGGTAGTTTTTGGGTGGTTTTTGGGTGATTTTTGGGTGTTTTTCTCCATTTTTGGGTATTTTTTAACATTTTTCCCAATTTTGATCATTTTTGCCCCAGAACATGATCACGGGCACCGCCCCCCTGGACTGAGGGGCTGTCTGGGGGTGATTTGGGGTTATTTTGGGGTGGTTTTTGGGTGATTTTTCCCCGATTTGGGGTCATTTTCCCCATATTTGGGTATTTTTTAACATTTTTCCCAATTTTGATCATTTTTGCCCCAGAACATGATCACGGGCACCGCCCCCCTGCACTGAGGAGCTGCCTGAGGGTCATACAGGGTGATATTGGGGTGGTTTTGGGGTGGGTTTTGGGTCATTTTTCCCCGATTTCAGGTCATTTTCCCCATTTTTGGGTTATTTTAGGTATTTTTTAACATTTTTCCCAATTCTGGCTGTTTTTGCCCCAGAACATGATCACGGGCACCGCCCCCCTGGACGGGGCCATCCTGGTGGTGGCGGCCACGGACGGGCAGATGCCCCAAACCCGCGAGCACCTCCTATTGGCCAGACAGGTACGGGGGGCGTGGCCAGCGGGAAAAGGGGAGGGGCTTGTGCTAGAGAGCACCTCCTATTGGCCAGACAGGTACGGGGGGGCGGGGCTAATGGGAAAAGGGGCGGGGCTTGTGTTCTAGAGCACCTCCTATTGGCCAGACAGGTACGGGGGGCGGGGCTTGTGTTATAGAGCACCTCCTATTGGGCAGACAGGTATGGGGGGCGTGGCCAGTGGGAAAAGGGGTGTGGTTTACATTATAGAGCATCTCCTATTGGCCAGACAGGTACGGGGGGCGGGGGTAACGGGAAAGGGGCGGGGCTTGTGTTAGAGAGCACCTGCTATTGGCCAGACAGGTACGGGGGCGTGGCCAGTGGGAAAAGGGGTGTGGTTTACATTATAGAGCACCTCCTATTGGCCAATCAGGAACAGGGGGGCGTGGGTTGTGTTATAGAATGGCTCTGATTGGTCAGATGGGAATGGGCCCATGGTTTATTTTATAGAACGGCTCTGATTGGCTAGATGGGAATGGGGGCGTGGCCAGATGAGCAAAGGGGATGGGATTTGGGTTTTTGGGGGGGTTTTGGTGGGGTTTTGGGTGTTTTTGGAGGTCCCTGTGGGGGTCTGGGGGTGTCTCTGGGGGTCCCTCAATGGGTCTGGGGTCCCCTCAAACCCCCTCCCCACAGGTGGGGGTCCAGCACGTCGTGGTCTACGTCAACAAGGCCGGCGTTGGGGGGGTCTCTGTGGGTCTGGGGGTGTCTCTCTGGGTCTGGGGTCTCTCAGTGGGTCTGGGGGTGTTTCTGGGGGTCCCTGTGTGGGTCTGGGGTCTCTCAATGGGTCTGGGGTCTCTCAATGGGTCTGGGGTCCCCCAGGTGGGGGTCCAGCACGTCGTGGTCTACGTCAACAAGGCCGACGTTGGGGGGGTCTCAGTGGGTCTGGGGCTGTTTCTGGGGGTCTCTCTCTGGGTCTGGGGTCTCTCTGGGGTCTCTCAGTGGGTCTGGGGTCCCCTCAAAGCCCCCTCCCCACAGGTGGGGGTCCAGCACGTCGTGGTCTACGTCAACAAGGCCGATGTTGGGGGGGTCTCTGTGGGTCTGGGGGTGTTTCTGTGGGTCTGGGGTCTCTCTGGGATCTCTCTCTGGGTCTGGGGGTGTCTCTGGGGTCCCTCAATGGGTCTGGGGTCCCCCAGGTGGGGGTCCAGCACGTCGTGGTCTACGTCAACAAGGCCGACGCGGTGACGGACCCGGAGCTGCTGGCGCTGGTGGAGCTCGAGGTGCGGGAGCTGCTCAGCGAGTTCGGCTTCGATGGGGAGAAAACCCCGGTGGTCGTGGGGTCAGCGCTGTGTGCCCTGCAGGTGGGACCCCAAAACTGACCCAAACTGACCCAAAAATAACCCCAAAACTGACCCCAAAGTGACCCAGAGTGACCCATCCCCATCGCACCCACCCCGGTGGTTGTGGGGTCAGCGCTGTGTGCCCTGCAGGTGGGACCCCAAAACTGACCCTAAACTGACCCAAAGTGACCCAAAAAATGACCCCAGACTGACCCAGAGTGACCCATCCCTGTCACACCCAACCCCGGTGGTTGTGGGGTCAGCGCTCTGTGCCCTGCAGGTGGGACCCCCAAAGTGACCCCCAGAGACCCCAAACTGATCCAAACTGACCCCAAAGTGACCCAGAACTGCCCTGTCCCCATCGCACCCACCCCGGGGGTTGTGGGCTCAGCGCTGTGTGGTCTGCAGGTGAGACCCCAAAGTGACCCAAACTGACCCAAAAATAACCCCAAAACTGACCCAGAGTGACCCAGAGTGACCCATCCCCATCGCACCCACCCCGGTGGTTGTGGGGTCAGCGCTGTGTGCCCTGCAGGTGGGACCCCAAACTGACCCCAAACTGACCCAAACTGACCCCAAAGTGACCCAGAGTGACCCCAAACTGACCCATCCCTGTCACACCCAACCCCGGTGGTTGTGGGGTCAGCGCTCTGTGCCCTGCAGGTGGGACCCCAAAACTGACCCAAACTGACCCAAAAATGACCCAAAAATGACCCAAACTGCCCCAAAAATGACCCCAAAACTGACCCAAACTGACCCAAAAATAACCCCAAAACTGACCCAGAGTGACCCAGAGTGACCCATCCCCATTGCACCCACCCCGGTGGTTGTGGGGTCAGCGCTGTGTGCCCTGCAGGTGGGACCCCATAGAGACCCCAAACTGATCCAAACTGACCCCAAAATGACCCCAAAGTGACCCTGAGTGACCCAGAACTGTTCTGTTCCCATCTCACCCACCCCGGTGGTTGTGGGGTCAGCGCTGTGTGCCCTGCAGGTGGGACCCCAAAACTGACCCAAACTGACCCAAAGTGACCCCAAAACTGACCCCAAAGTGACCCCAAAAATGACCCCAAAACTGACCCTAAACTGACCCCAGTGACCCCAAAGTGACCCCAAAAATGACCCCAAAACTGACCCTAAACTGACCCCAAAGTGACCCCAAAAATGACCCCAAAACTGACCCCAAACTGACCCCAAACTGACCCTAAAGTAGCCCCAAAACTGACCCCAAAACTGACCCCGGAGTGACCCCAAAGTGGCCCCAAAACTGACCCAAAACTGACCCCAAAACTGCCCCTAAATCCTTCTCTTTCCTGCCCCACATGGGCTCTCTTCTAACCCCCCATTCCCACCCCATTCCTACCCCATTCCCACTCCCCATTCCCACTCCCCATTCCCACCCCATTCCCACCCCATTCCCTCCCCATTCCCACCCCATTCCCACCCCATTCCCACCCCATTCCCGCCCCATTCCCACCCCCCATTCCCACCCTCCATTCCCACCCCCCATTCCCACCCCCCATTCCCACCCCCCATTCCCACCCCCCATTCCCACCCCATTCCCACCCCCATTCCCACCCCCATTCCCACCCCATTCCTACCCCCATTCCCACCCCATTCCCAACCCCATTCCCAACCCATTCCCAACCCATTCCCAATCCATTATCCCCATTCCCACCCCATTCCCACCCCATTCCCACCCCATTCCCACACCCCATTCCCACCCCCATTCCCATCCCATTCCCCCCATTCCCTCCCCATTCCCACCCCATTCCCACCCCCATTCCCACCCCAATCCCACCCCATTCCCACCCCATTCCCTCCCCATTCCCACCCCATTCCCACCCCCCATTCCCACCCCATTCCCACCCCCCATTCCCACCCCAATCCCACCCCATTCCCCCCATTCCCTCCCCATTCCCACCCCATTCCCACCCCATTCCCACCCCATTCCCACCCCCATTCCCACCCCAATCCCACCCCATTCCCACCCCCCATTCCCACCCCATTCCCACCCCCATTCCCACCCCATTCCCACCCCCCATTCCCACCCCAATCCCACCCCATTCCTCCCATTCCCACCCCCCATTCCCCCATTCCCACCCCAATCCCACCCCATTCCCACCCCATTCCCACCCCATTCCCGCCCCGTTCCAGGACCGGGATCCGGAGCTGGGGCTGAACTCGGTGCTGAAGCTCCTCGAGGCCGTCGATTCCCACATCCCACAACCCCCCCGGGACCTGGAGAGGCCCTTCCTGCTGCCCGTGGAGGCTGTGCATTCTATCCCAGGTACTGACCCCAAAATCACCCTAAATCACCCCAAAAATCACCCCAAAAACTGCCCCAAAATCACCCCAAAATCACCTCAAACTCACCCCAAAGATCTGACCCAAAACCGCCCCCAAACCACCCCAAATTACCCCAAACCTGGAGAGGCCCTTCCTGCTGCCCGTGGAGGCCGTGCATTCCATCCCAGGTACTGACCCCAAAACTACCCAGAATCACCCCAAAAACTGCCCCAAAATCACCCCAAAACTGACCCCAAAAATCACCTCAAACTCACCCCAAAGATCTGACCCAAAACCGCCCCCAAACCGCCCCCAAATCACCCCAAACCTGGAGAGGCCCTTCCTGGTGCCCGTGGAGGCCGTGCATTCCATCCCAGGTACTGACCCCAAAACTGCCCAGAATCACCCCAAAAATCACCCCAAAACTGCCCCAAAATCACCCCAAAGATCTGCCCCAAAATCACCCCAAATCACCCAAAAATCACCCCAAAGATCTGCCCCCAACCACCTCAAATCACCCCAAAGCTGCCCCACACCCTTCCTGCTGCCCGTGGAGGCCGTGCATTCTATCCCAGGTACTGACCCCAAAACTGCCCCAAAATCACCCCAAAAATCACCCCAAAAACTGCCCCAAAATCATCCCAAAATCACCCCAAAATTACCTCAAAGATCTGCCCCAAACCGCCCCAAATCACCCCAAACCTGGAGAGGCCCTTCCTGCTGCCCGTGGAGGCCGTGCATTCTATCCCAGGTACTGACCCCAAAAACATCCTAAATCACCCCAAAACTGACCCCAAAAACTGCCCCAAAATCACCCCAAAGATCTGCCCCAAACCGCCCCCAAATCACCCCAAACCTGGAGAGGCCCTTCCTGGTGCCCGTGGAGGCCGTGCATTCTATCCCAGGTACTGACCCCAAAATCACCCTAAATCACCCCAAAAACTGCCCCAAAGTCACCCCAAAATCACCCCAAAACTGACCCCAAAAATCACCCCAAAAACCACCCCAAAGATCTGACCCCAAACCGCCCCAAATCACCCCAAACCTGCCGAGACCCTTCCTGAAACTGCCCGCGAAGGCCGTGCACTCCATCCCAGGTACTGACCCCAAAAACATCCTAAATCACCCCAAAACTGACCCAAATCACCCCAGAATCACCCCAAAGATCTGCCCCAAAACCACTCCAAAATCACCCCAAAATGCCCCAAAATCATCCCAAAGCCGCCCCCAAATCACCCCAAACCTGCCCCACAGATCTGCCCCATGGAGACCCCAAAACCGCCCCCAAAACCACCCCAAATGACCCCAAATCTGCCCCAAATCCCCCCCAAATCCCCCCCAAATCACCCCAGAACTACCCCGAAACTGCCCCAAAATCACCCTAAAATCACCCCAAAACTGCCCCACAGATCTGCCCCATGGAGACCCCAAAAATGCCCCCAAAATCACCCCAAATTCCCCCATAGAGACCCCAAAACCACCCCAAATGACCCCAAAACTACCCCCAAAACTGCCCCAAACCCACCCCAAATCCCCCCAAAGATCTGCCCCAAAACCACCCCAAAACCACCCCGAATCACCCCAAATCTGCCCCGGAGATCTGCCCCATGGAGACCCCAAACCTGCCCCCAAAACCACCCCAAATCTGCCCCAAATCACCCCAAAATCACCCCAAATCCCCCCATAGAGACCCCAAAACCCCCCCAACTGACCCCAAATGCCCCCCAGGCCGCGGGACGGTGGTGACGGGGACGGTCGAGCGCGGAACGATCCGGAAGGGGGAGGAGGTCGAGCTGTTGGGATACGGCCGGAACGTCCGCTCTGTCGTGACAGGTGAGGGCAAAATCACCCCAAAATGGGCCAAAATCACCCCAAAATTACCCCAAAATAACCCAAAATTACCCAAAATAACCCACATTGACCCAAACTGACCCAAACTGAGCTGTTGGGATACGGCCGGAACGTCCGCTCTGTCGTGACAGGTGAGGGGGGGTAAAACTGACCCAAAATGAGCCAAAATCACCCCAAAATTACCCCAAAATTACCCTAAAATAACCCACATAACCCACACTGACCCAAACTGAGTTGTTGGGGTACGGCCGGAACGTCCACTCTGTCGTGACAGGTGAGGGGAAAACTGACCCAAAATGGGCAAAAGTGAACCAAAATAACCCCAAAATACCCCAAAATTACCCACATAACCCACACTTACCCAAAATAACCCAAAACTGACCCAAAATAACCCAATCTGACCCAAACTGAGCTGTTGGGATACGGCCGGAACATCCGCTCTGTCATGACAGGTGAGGGTAAAACTGAGCAAAACTGACCCAAAATTACCCCAAAATTACCCCAAAATAACCCACATAACTCACACTGACCCAAACTGACCCAAAACTGACCCAAAATGCCCTAAAATGACCCAAAAGTGACCCAAACTGCCCCCCAGGGATCGAGATGTTCCACAAGAGCCTGGACAGGGCCGAGGCCGGGGACCCAAAATGGCCAAAAACTGACCCAAACTGACCCAAAGTGACCCAAACCTGACCAAAACTGACCCAAAATGATCTAAAATTATGTAAACTGACCCAAAATGACCCAAAACTGACCCAAACTGCCAAACTGCCCCCCAGGGATCGAGATGTTCCACAAGAGCCTGGACAGGGCCGAGGCCGGGGACCCAAAACTGACCCAAAACCAACCCAAACTGACTCAAAACTGACCCAAAATGATCTAAAATGACCCAAAATGACCCCAAAATGACCCAAAATGCCCCAAACTGACCCCAAAATGCCCGAGACAGATGTTCCAAAGAGCCTGACAGGCCGAGACGGACCCAAATGACCCAAAACTGACCTAAAACTGACCCAAAACTGACCCAAAACTGACCCAAAATGACCCAAAACCGACCCAAAATGACCCAAAACTGACCAGAACTGACCCAAAACCAACCCAAACTGACCCAAAACTGACCCAAACTGACCCAAAACTGACCCAAAACTGACCAGAACTCACCCAAAACCGACCCAAACTGACCCAAAATGACCCAAAATGCCCCAAACTGCCCCCAAACTGCCCCCCAGGGATTGAGATGTTCCACAAGAGCCTGGACAGGGCCGAGGCCGGGGACAACCTGGGGGCTCTGCTGAGGGGGCTGCGCAGGGAGGACGTGAGGAGGGGGATGGTCCTGGCCCAGCCCGGCACCCTCCGGCCCCAGCAGAAGGTGGAGGCCCAGGTGGGTGGGGGGCAGGGCTGGGGGCAGCATTGGGGGCTGGGGGCAGGATTTGGGGTTGGGGGCAGGATTTGGGGTTGGAGGCAGCATTTGGGGTTGGGGGCAGGATTGGGGTTGGGGGACAGGATTTGGGGTTGGGGGCAGGATTTGGGGGTGGACTGGGGATTGGGGGCTGGGGGCAGGATTTGGGATTGGGGTGGCAGGGCTGGGAGTTGGGGGCAGGATTTGGGGTTGGAGGGCAGGGTTGGGGGTTGGGGGCAGCGTTTGGGGTTGGGGGCAGGCCTGGGGTTGGGGGCACGGGCCGGGGGTTTTGGGGCAGGACTGGGGTTTTGGGGCAGGATTTGGGGGTTGGGAGTTAGGATTGGGGGGCTGTGGGGCCGGCCTGGGGCTGCTCCTCCAGCCCCACAGCTGCGCCCCACACCCCCTGCCCCCAGGTGTACGTGCTGAGCCCGCAGGAGGGGGGGAGGCACAAACCCTTCGTGTCCAACTTCACCCCCGTGATGTTCTCCTACACCTGGGACATCGCCTGCAGGGTCATCCTGCCCCCCAACAAGGTGAGGGGGAAATCTGTGGGGCTGGGGGTCTGTGGGGCTGGGGGTCTGTGGGGTCCCAGGGACATCGCCTGCAGGGTCATCCTGCCCCCAACAAGGTGAGGGGGATCTGGGGGCTGGGGGATCTGTGGGGCTGGGGGCCTGCAGGGTCATCCTGCCCCCAGCAAGGTATGGGGGAATCTGTGGGGCTGGGGGTCTGTGGGGCTGGGGGTGCCTGCAGGGTCATCCTGCCCCCAACAAGGTAGGGGGATTTGGGGGCTGGGGGATCTGTGGGTCATCCTGCCCCCAACAAGGTGTGGGGGATCTGTGGGGCTGGGAGGGATCTGTAGCGGTCATCCTGCCCCCAGCAAGGTATGGGGGATTTGGGGGCTGGGGGAGAGCTGTGGGCTAGGGGGCCTGTAGGGTCATCCTGCCCCCAACAAGGTATGGGGGATTTGGGGGTCTGTGGGGCTGGGGGCCTGCAGGGTCATCCTGCCCCCAGCAAGGTATGGGGGATCTGTGGGGCTGGGGGATCTGTGGGGCTGGGGGCACAGGGACATCGCCTGCAGGGTCATCCTGCCCCCAACAAGGTAGGGGGATTTGGGGGCTGGGGGAGCTGTGGGGCTGGGGGGGACCTGGGGATCCCAGGACATCGCCTGCAGGGTCATCCTGCCCCCAGCAAGGTATGGGGGATTTGGGGGCTGGGGGGACCTGGGGGGCTGGAGGGGCCTGCAGGGTCATCCTGCCCCCAACAAGGTATGGGGGATTTGGGGGGTCTATGGGGCTGGGGGGTCTGTGGGGCACAGGGACATCGCCTGCAGGGTCATCCTGCCCCCAACAAGGTGAGGGGGATTTGGGGGATCTGTGGGGCTGGGGGCCTGCAGGGTCATCCTGCCCCCAGCAAGGTAGGGGGATCTGGGGGCCTGCAGGGTCATCCTGCCCCCAGCAAGGTAGGGGGAAATCTGTGGGGCTGGGGGATCTGGGGAGGCGGGGGGATCTCTGAGGCTGGGGGGCACAGGGACATCGCCTGCAGGGATCATCCTGCCCCCAACAAGGTATGGGGGGATTTGGGGGGTCTGTGGGGCTGGGGGCCTGCAGGGTCATCCTGCCCCCAACAAGGTGAGGGGGATCTGTGGGGCTGGGGGGTCTGTGGGGCTGGGAGGCCTGCAGGGTCATCCTGCCCCCAACAAGGTGAGGGGGGATCTCTGGGTCTGGGGGGGCCTGCAGGGTCATCCTGCCCCCCAGCAAGGTATGGGGGGGGATCTGTGGGGCTGGGGGGGCACAGGGACATCGCCTGCAGGGTCATCCTGCCCCCCAACAAGGTGAGGGGGGACCTGGGGGGCTTGGGGGGCCTGCAGGGTCATCCTGCCCCCCAGCAAAGTGTGTGTGTGGGGCAAGACAGGTCCAGGGGGTCAGGGTGGTCTTTGTGGGTCAGGGTGGTTTTTATGGGTCAGGGTGGGTTCTGGGGGTCCCTCTCCCCTTTCCAGGAGCTGGTGATGCCCGGGGAGGACACGACCCTGTCCCTGCTGCTGGGGGCGTCTGTGGGGTGGATTCTGTGGGTCAGGGTGGATTCCATGAGTCAGGATGGATTTTATGGATCAGGAGGGATTTTATGGGTCAGGGTGGATTCCATGGGTCCATTTCTCCGTTCCAGGAGCTGGTGATGCCTGGGGAGGACACGGCTCTGTCCCTGCTGCTGGGGGGTCTGTGGGGTGTGTCAGGATGGATTTTTGGTTCAGGATGGATTTTATGGGTTCATTTCTGTGTTCCAGGAGCTGGTGATGCCGGGGGAGGACACAGCTCTGTCCCTGCTGCTGGGGGGCTCTGTGGGGTGGATTTTATGAGTCAGGAGGGTTTCTATGGGTCTGTTTCTGTGTTGCAGGAGCTGGTGATGCCGGGGGAGGACACAGCTCTGTCCCTGTTGCTGGGGGCTCTGTGGGGTGGATCAGGATGGATTTTTTTGGTCAGGGTGGATTTTATGGATCTGTTTCTCCATTCCAGGAGCTGGTGATGCCGGGGGAGGACCCGGCCCTGTCCCTGCTGCTGCGCCAGCCGATGGTGCTGGAGCTGGGGGGTCTGTGGGGTGGATTTTTTTGGTCAGGATGGATTTTATGGATCTGTTTCTCCCTTCCAGGAGCTGGTGATGCCCGGGGAGGACACAGCTCTGTCCCTGTTGCTGGGGGCTCTGTGGGGTGGATTCCATGGGTCAGGATGGATTTTATGGGTTCATTTCTGTGTTGCAGGAGCTGGTGATGCCCGGGGAGGACACAGCCCTGTCCCTGTTGCTGCGCCAGCCGATGGTGCTGGAGCTGGGGCTGTCTGTGGGGTGGATTTTTTTGGTCAGGATGGATTTTATGGATCTGTTTTTCCCTTCCAGGAGCTGGTGATGCCCGGGGAGGACACAGCTCTGTCCCTGCTGCTGCGCCAGCCGATGGTGCTGGAGCTGGGCCAGCGCTTCACCCTCCGTGACGGCTCCAGGACCATCGGCACCGGCGTCGTGTCCAAGGTGCTGCCCTTGGAGGCCGCGGACAAGGACGTGTCCTGGGGCTGAGGGACCCCCTGGGACCCCCTGGGGCTGAGGGACCCCCTGGAGACTCCCCCCTGGGGCTGAGGGACCCCCCGGGACCCCCCTGGGGGCTGAGGGACCCCCTGGGACCCCCCCTGGGGCTGAGGGACCCCCCCGGGGCTGAGAGACCCCCCGGGACCCCCTGGGGGCTGAGAGACCCCCCCTGAGGCTGAGGGAAACCCCCAGGGCTGAGGGACCCCCCAGGACCCTCCCAGGAACCCCAGACCCACCCCCAGACCTCCCATCCCCTCCAGCTGGGAGGGACCCCAGGGGGAGGGGTTGGGTGGAAGCCCCGAGGGTGGGGGGAGGGGTTTGTGGGGGGAGGAAGCGTCTGTGCCCCCGAATTTGGGGGGTGGGAAAACTGTTGGGGGAGGGAGAGACCCCGGAGTGGGGAGGGGCGGCTTTATCCCCACCCTTCCCCTCCATTCACCTGTGGGGTGGTCCCACATCAGCCCTCCCTCCACCTGTGGGTGGCCCCATCAGCCCCTCCCCAATAAAGTTCCATTGGGTTCATTTTTATTTCGTTTTTATTGAAGTTTCGTTTTTTCTTTTCTCCTCTTGTCCTCTTTTTCTTTCCCCCAAAGTGACTGCCCCGGCCCCTCCCCCACCATAAATAATACAAAATGGGGGAGGGCAGGCCCTGCCCCTCCCCCAACAAGAGGAGCTGTAGGAGGGGGAGGGCCCTCCTGGGGTCCCACCCCCGTTTCGGGGGTCCGGGGTCTCCAGCCCCCTCAGGGTGGGGAGGGTCAGTTCCCAGGGGGTGGAACTGGAGCTGCTGGGACTGAACTGGGGAGGGAGAGAGGGGAGGGGTCAGAGCCACGAGTGCCCCCGAGCCCCCTCAGGAGCTCCCCAGTGCCCCTCCCCTCACCTGGGGGTGCCCGATGTATCCGTAGGGGAGGGGCTCGAGGCCGGCAGGGCCCCACCCCCACCCCACTCTGGGGGCCCCTGGGGGTCCCTGTGGGGAGGGGGTGGAGCAGCATCACCTGGGGGATGGGCGGCGCCGGGGTGGGGGCGGGACCCCGTCTGCACGTGGGCCTGGGGGAGGGGCAGGGTCAGTGACCTCAGGGTGACCCTGGGAGGGTCCTGTCGGCCCCTCCCCCCAATTTGGTTCCCTTCCCAAATCCACAGCCCCTCCCCACCCCTCGGAACCCCCTTGCTCCTCTGCCCCTCCCCACCCCCTGTTCTCCCCCCATTTCCTCCCCTGCCCCTCCCCCCACCTTCCCCATTTCCCACCCTCCCCACCCTTTCCAACCCCATCCCCTCCCCCTCAGCCCCTCCCCCACCACAAGCACCCCACAGTCTCCACTCCCGCTGCCCCTCCCCAACTTTTAACCCCTCCTCCTCCGCCACCCCTCCCCATTCCCTGGCCCCTCGGCCCCTCCCTCACGGCCCCTCCCCACCTGTGAGACGCCGTATCCGTGGTGCTGGGGTGGGGTGGGAGTGCAGAGCGAACACGGCCGCGGGGAGGGAGGCGGCGCCGGGCGGGGGGCTGGGAGGCTGGGGGAGGGGCGGCCCGAAGCCGCCCTGGGGAGGGGCGCCGGGGAGCGCCCTGGGGAGAGGGCGGCGGCGGCGGCGGGGGAGGGGGAGGGCGGGCGCGGCGGGGAGGGGCGAGGAGGGGCCGGCGCCCCAGGAAGAGCCCGGGCTGGGGGGAGGGGCGGGAGGAGCCCCTGGTGCTGCAACAGAGAACGGGAGAGGAGGGGTCAGGGCAGGGGAGGGCCGGCCCGCCCTCCCCGCACCCCCCAGCGTTACCTGGGCCGGGGACGCCGTCGAGGGGTTGGAGCCCGTCGGGGTCGGGGGGCAGCAGGGGGAAGGGCTGGTGCACGGCGGCTGTGGGGAGGGGCGGCGTCAGCGGGGGCAGGGGAGGGAGAGAGCCCCCAAATGGGGAGACCCCCTGAACTGGGAGACCCCCGGATGGGGAGACCCCCTGAACTGGGAGCCCCCTGTGAGGGGAATGCCCCAAAATTGGGGGTGGGGAGGGGCGCTCTCACCGTAGAGCGTCTGCGGCGGGGAGGGGCCTGGTCCGGCGGGGGAGGGGCGAAGGGGAGGGGCGGCCGAGCCCACCAGGGTGGGGAGGGTGGCTGCCCGAGGGCAGCAGGCGGGGCTCCCGGGAGCATCGGGAGCGAACACGGGCTGGGGGAGGGGCGGGGGGAGGGGCGGGGTCAGCACCGACCCTCCCCCATGGGGTCAGCATTGACCCTCCCCCCATGGGGTCAGCACTGACCCTCTCCCATGGGGTCAGCATTGACCCTCCTCCCCCATGGGGTCAGCACTGACCCCTCCCCTCATGGGGTCAGCAATCCCTCCCCATGGGGCTTCGCCCCTCCCCTTCTCTCAGCTCCCCTCCCCCTCAGAAGGCACAACCACCACTGCCCCTCCCCCCACCGTGTCCCCCCACCCCCACATCGAGCACCCTCCCCACCAAGCCCCTCCCCACTAAGCCCCTCCCAAATTAAGCCCCTCCCCAATTAAGCTCCTCCCAAATAAGGCCCTCCCCATCCCCTTCTCCAGCCCCTCCCCACCCCTACTCTTCCCTGAGCCCTCCCAATCCATTCAGCCTCTCCCCACCCCACACCCCTCCCCACCCCATTCCACCCCCATCCCTCCCCGGGTACCTGGGAGGCGTAGTGGGGAGGGGCGGCACGAGGGGGCGGGGCTGCCCCCGAACTGGGAGGGGCCGTAGGAGATGTAGGAGGAGTAGGGGGGAGGGGCGGCCACGAGCAGGGGAGGGGCCGAGCTGGGGGTGCTGGTCCGTCCGGGGGAGGGGCGAGCCTGGAGAGAGAGAGGGAGGGGAGGGGAGGGGGAGGGGTGAGAAAGGAGACTCCAAACCCCCCAAAGAGTGGGGGAAGGGGCAGAAAGATTTGAGAGGTGGGGAGGGGCAGTGGATTCTGGGGTGGGGAGGGGCAGCAAGTCTGGGGTGGGGGGAGGGGTAGCGGGTCCTGGGGGTGGGGAGGGGCTGTGGGTTTGTGAGGTGGGGGAGGGGCAGCGGGTTTGGGGGTGGGGAGGGGCAGCGGAGCCTGTGGGTGGGGGAGGGGCAGCGGGTCCTGGGGGTGGGGGAGGGGCAGTGGGTCCTGTGGGTGGGGGGAGGGTTCTCGAATCCTGTGGGGTGGGGAGGGGTCACCACCGACCTTTGGCCTCGGAACTTTCCGGAAGCAGAGCCGGAAACGGGAAACGGGAAGAGCTGCGGGGCCTGCGGGGAGGGGAGGGAGGGGGAGGGGCCACGCTCAGTTTGGCCCTGCCCCTCCTCCCCCTTATATTTCTTTGGGTGGGGAGGGGCGAGGGTGGGGAGGGGGGCGTGTCCTACCTGGACGGGGGCGGGGCCCACGTGGAGTTGGGGATGTAGGAGATGTAAGGGGGAGGGGCCGGGGGAGGGGCTGGGGAGGGGCCGGTACAGCCCTGCCCCTCCCCCGCCCCTCCCCTGCCGGCAGCACCCCAGCGTGGGGAGGGGCGGGGAGGGGAGGGGGCACCGGAGGGGCCTTGGCCTGGGGAGGGGAGGGGAAGAGAGGTCAAAATGGGGGTGGGAACCCTCAGACCACGCCCCCCTTTAGTCCTCCCCTTTTAAGCCCCTCCCCTCCTTAAGCCCTCCCCCTTTTTAAGACCCTCCTCTTCTTAAGCCCCTCCCCTTTGTAAGCTCCTCCCCTCCATAAGCCCCTCCCCTTTTTAAGCCCCTCCCCTCCTTGTTAAGCCTCTCCCTTTTTAAGCCCCTCCCCTTTTTAAGCCTCTCCCCCTTTTTAAGCCTCCTCCTTCTTTTTAAGGCCCTCCCTCCTTAAGCCCCTCCCTTTTAAGCCCCTTGCCCCTTTTTAAGCCCCTCCCCCTTTTTAAGCCCCTCCTCTTATTAAGCCCCTCCCCCTTTTTAAGCCCCCTCCTCCTTTTTTAAGCCCCCTCCCTTTTTAAGCCCCCCTTTTAAGCCCCTCCTCCCTCGTTAAGCCCCTCCCCCTCATTCTAGCCCCTCCCCTCACCAGGGGCCGCTGGGGGCTGAACTCTTGGCGTGGGGGTTGAGGGTCGAGCGCTTCACCTGCCTGGGGGGGGGGCAGGCACGGGGTGGGGAGGGGCAGGGCCACGCCCTTCCCCTCCCCCAAAGATTGGCTTTAAAAAATCTTCCCCACTCCAAAAAACCACCAGGGATTGGCCCCTCCCCACAACACAAATTGGTCCCTCCCCACCCCCCAAATTGGCCCCTCCCCACCCTCCAAACCAGCCCCTCCCCACCACAAATTGGCCCCTCCCCACTCTCAAAACAGCCCTCCCCACCCCCAAATTGGTCCCTCCCCACCTCAAATTGGCCCCTCCCCACCCCAAATTGGCCCCTCCCCACCCTGGCCCTCTCCCACTCACTCAGACACGGGCCCTCGTCCTTCCCCTCCCCACTCCGGGGCTCCCCGGGGTCTCGGCCTCCCTCCCGGCCCCTCCCCTTTGTCACGCTGGGGAGGGGCCGTGTGGGAGGGGCAGGGGCGGCTCCGGGGAGCAGCGGGGGACCTGGGGAGGGGGAGGAGGGCCAGAGACCCCAAACCACCCAGAATTCACCCAAAATCCACCCCAACCCCCCAGCTGAGCCCCTGCCCCTCCCCACCCCAAAACCCTTCAGAAAGGACCCACAATTGGCCCCTCCCCACCCCAGCGACCCCTCAAGGGACCCCACCCCACCCAAGGCTGCCCTCCCCACCCGGACCCACAGAGCCCACCAGCCACTTCAGAGCCCCTCCCCACCCTCTCCTGTCCCCTCCCCATCCCCACCCCTCCTCCCACATTTTCCAGGCCCCTCCCCATTCCTGCCCCCTCCCCACTCCTGCCCCCTCCCCACCTTTCCGGCCCCTCCCTGTTCCGGTTCCTCGGGGGCTCCACCGGGACGCTCCTGGGGGAGGGGCAGAGACAGATCCTGAGATGGGGAGGGCTGCCTCCCCCTCCTCCTTCTTTCCTGCCCCTCCCCTCCCCTCACCTTTCCTGGGGTCTCCTGATGCCTCCGGGGGTCCGTGGGGGTGGGGAGGGGCAGGGCGGCTCCTCGGGCGGGGGAGGGCGGCAGCTTTGGGGGCGAGGGGGGCAGGGGAGGGCGGCCTCTCCCCACACCCGGGGGTCCGAGGCCTTGGGGAGGGGACGAGGCGGGAACAGGCGGGACCCTGGGAGGAGGGGGGGGTCAGAGGGGTCAGAGACCCCTCCCCACCCCTCCCCCTCTCCTGCAGGCCCCCTCCCCTCCCTTCTTCTCACCTGGGGTCGGAGCCCCTCCCTCCAGAGCTGCCCCTCCCCTCCCAGGGGCCGCTGGGCCTCGGGGACATCCGGGGGCCTGGGGGTGGGAGGAGGCTCGTGAAGGGACCCTTCCCCATTACAGAGCCCCTCCCCCATCATAAGCCCCTCCCCACCCACAAAACGCATTTTCCTGCCCCTCCCCACCATTCCAGGCCCCTCCCCCATTTCCAGCCCCTCCCCTTATTCCAAGCCCCTCCCCAATTCTTGCCCCTCCCCACCATTTCCAGCCCCTCCTCCCAATTTCCAGCCCCTCCCTTATTCCAAGCTCCTCCCCCATTTGCAGACCCTCCCCACCATTTTGCCCCTCCCCACCATTCCCAGCCCCTCCCCCATTCCCAGCCCCTCCCCCCAAATTTGCCCCTCCCACCATTCCCAGCCCCTCCCCCATTCCCAGCCCCTCCCCATTCCCAGCCCCTCCCCCTCCAATTTTTACCTCCGTTCAGCCCCCTGGCTCGGGGTGGGAGAGGCGGGGCCCCTGGGTGGGGGCAGGGCCAGGAGGCCCCCCAGGCCTGGCCTCCTCCCGCCCCTCCCCACCCCGGGGGCGGGGCCGCAGCGAACTGGCTCCAGACCCCTCCCCTCTGTGGGGAGGGGCTGCTCTCCTGGGGAGGGGAGAGGAGTCAGGGGAGGGGAGGGAGGAGGAGGGGCAATTTGGGGGATTTTGGGTGGGGTGGGGGGAGTTTTGGGAAGAGTTTTTGGTGCTGATTTTGGGGTGATTTCAGGGGGGTTCAGGGGGGGTTTTGGGGGTGATTTTGGGGCATTTTTGGGGGTGTTTTGGGGGGGGTTCAGGTGGTAATTTTGGGGTATTTTTTGGGGTGGTTTTGGGGTGGTTTGGGGTATTTTTGGGTGTGATTCAAAGCCATTTTCAGGAGTGATTTTCTGGGTGATTTGGGTGTATTTTGGGGGTGTTTTTGGGGTGATTTGGGGTCACTTTGAGAGAAGTTTTTAAGGACAATTCCCAGTTATTTTGGGCTATTTTTGAGAGCATTTTTGGGGCAATTTGGGGGTATTTTGGGGCATTTGGATCATTCCTGGATATTTTTGAGGGGGGGGGTCTCACCTGTGGGCGGAGCCTGTGGATGGGGGCGTGTCCCTGCCCGAGGGAGCTGCTGCGGGGGGCGTGGCCGGCGCGGGGGGCGTGGCCTGGCGGGGACCACGCCCCCCTCCTCCTCCCCCTCCCCACCCTCCTCCTCCTCCTCCAGGGCCGCCCGGAGCCGGTGGGAGGGGCAGGTCTCGATTTCCCGCGCCAGGGCTGCCGCCCGGGCCAGGCGGGCACGCCACGAAACCGAGTCCTCACGGGCCAGGGGAACCCTGGAACGGCCAAAAACAGCCTAAAATACCCCTGAAACACCCCAAAACATGCTAAAATACCCTAAAATAACCCTAAAATAACCCTAAACCCGCCCGGGCCAGGCGGGCCCGCCACGAAACCGAGTCCTCCCGGGCCAGGGGAACCCTGGAAAGGCCAAAAACAGCCCTAAAACACCCCAAAACACCCTAAAATACTCCTGAAACACCCCAAAATACCCCTAAAACACCCCTAAAACACCCCAAAATAACCCTAAACCCGCCCGGGCCAGCCGAGCCCGCCACGAAACCGAGTCCTCCCGGGCCAGGGGAACCCTGGAAAGGCCAAAAACAGCCCTAAAACACCCCTAAAACAACCCTAAACACCCCAAAATACCCCTAAAACACCTTAAAATACCCCTAAAACACCCCAAAATACCCCTAAAACACCCCAAAATACCCCAAAATAACCCTAACCCCGCCCGGGCCAGCCGGGCCCGCCACGAAACGGAGTCCTCCCGGGCCAGGGGAACCCTGAAACGGCCAAAAACACCCTAAAATACCTCTGAAACACCCTAAAATACCCCTGAAATACCCCAAAATACCCCTAAAACACCCTGAAACACCCCAAAACACCCCAAAATACCCCCAAAATGACCCTATACCCGCCAGAGACAGCCGAGCCCACCACGAAACCGAGTCCTCACGGGCCAGGGGAACCCTGGAACGGCCAAAAACAGCCCTAAAACACCCCAAAACACCCCAAAATACCCCTAAAACACCCCAAAACACCCCAAAATACCCCAAAATACCCCTAAAACACCCTAAAATACCCCTAAAACACCCCAAAATACCCCCAAAATAACCCTAAACCCGCCCGGGCCAGCCGGGCCCGCCACGAAACGGAGTCCTCACGGGCCAGGGGAACCCTGAAACGGCCAAAAACAGCCCTAAAACACCCTGAAACACCCTAAAACACCCCTAAAACACCCCAAAATACCCCTAAAACAACCCAAAACACTCCAAAATACTCTAAAATACTCCTAAAACATCACAAAATACCCCCAAAATAACCCTAAACCCGCCCGGGCCAGCCGAGCCCGCCACGAAACCGAGTCCTCACGGGCCAGGGGAACCCTGGAACGGCCAAAAACAGCCTAAAATACCCCAAAATACCCCTAAAATGCTCCAAAACACCCCCAAAATACCCCCAAAACACGCTAAAACACCCCAAAATACCCTAAAATACCCTTGAAACACCCCAAAATACCCCTGAAATACCCGAAAATACTCTAAAACCCCCTAAAATACCCCCAAAACACCCCAAAATAGCCCCTAAACCCCCTCCCAAATCCCCTTCCAGGCCCCCAAAAACCCCCCAATTTTCCCCCAAATCCCCTCCTAGGCCCCCAAAACCCTCCAAATCTGCCCCCAAAATCCCCCAAATCCCTCCCAGCCCCCAAACCCCCGCAGACCCCCAAACCCCCTCCTAGGCCCCCAATTTTCCCCAAACCCCCTCCCAGCCTCCCAAAAATCCCCCAAATTTCCCCCAAACCCCTCCAAATCCTCCCAAACCCCCAGACCCCAAAATCTCCCAAATGCCCTTCCACCTCCCCCAAAACCCCTCCCACCCCCAAATCCCCCAGCCGCCCGTGCCCACGTGTAGGCGGCCAGGCTGGCGTCGTAGGTGGTCTTGACCCCGTAATTCTCCTCGTTGAAGCGAAACATCTCGTTGGGGTCCCACCCGTTGGACTTGGGGGGGAAACAGAGATTTAGGGGGGAAATTTGGGGTCCCCAGAGCCCCCCAGGGGAGTTTGGGATCTGTCCTTGTCCCCTCCCTCATTATTGGGGTCCCACCCGTTGGACTTGGGGGGGAAAAGACAAATTTAGGGGTGGATTTTGGGGTCTCTGGGAGCTCCCCAGGGGGGTTTGGGGTCTGTCCCTGCCCAGGGGGGTTGGATTTGGGGGTCTCTGAGAGCCCCCCAGGGGAGTTTTTGGGGTCTGTCCCTGCCCCCCCCCTCATTATTGGGGTCCCACTCATTGGGCTGGGAGGGAACGTTTTAGTGCTGATTTTGGGGAATTTCAGGGGGTTTTGAGAGGGTTTTGGGGGTTTTGGGGGGGATTTGGGATATTTTTGGGGTATTTCTGGGAGGCGTTTCGGGGGAGAACTTGGGTGTTGTTTTTGGGGTGTTTTTGGGGTATTTTTTGGGGTGGTTCCAGGCCATTTTCAGGAGTGACTTTCTGGGTGATTTGGGCGTCCCTTAGAAATGTTTTTGGGGTTATTTTTCAAGGTATTTTTGGGGTATTTTTAGGGTGTTTTTGGGGTGATCAGAGGCCATTTTCAGGAGTGACTTTCTGGGTGATTCAGGCGTGCCTTGGGGGTGGTTTTGGGGCATTTTTTGGTTATTTGGGTGTTTTTGGGGGCGATTCGGGAAAAGGGGAGGAAAGATTGGGGATTTTGGGGTCCCCAGGGGGGTTTTTGGGGTCTGTCCCTCCCAGGGGGTGGATTTTGGGGTCTCTGTGAGCCCCCGTTGGACTGGGGGGTTGGGGAGGAAGAACAAATTTAGGGGGTGGATTTTGGGGTCCCCAGGGGTTTTGCGGGTCTGTTCCTGCCCAGGGGAGTGGATTTTGGGGTCCCTGTGAGCCCCTGTTGGACTGGGTGGGGGTTGGGAGGAAAGGACAAATTTAGGGGGTGGATTTTGGGGTCCCCAGGGGGTTTTGGGGTCCGTCCCTGCCCAAAGGGGTGGATTTTGGGGTCCCCAGGGGTTTGGGGTCTGTCCCTGCCCAGGGGGGTGGATTTTGGGGTCCCCAGGGGTTTTTGGGGTCTGTCCCTGCCAAAGGGAGTGGATTTTGGGGTCCCTGTGAGCCCCCGTTGGACTGGGGGGGGGGTTGGGAGGGAAGGACAAATTTAGGGGGTGGATTTTGGGGTCCCCAGGGGGGTTTTTGGGGTCTGTCCCTGCCCAAAGGGGGTGGATTTTGGGGTCCCCAGGGGGTTTTTGGGGTCCATCCCTGCTCCCCCCAGGTTACCAGGTCTGACTCCAGGTCGTAGTCGTCGCTGCCCTCCCCCCCCTCCCAGCGTTCCAGAACCTTCTCCCGGTGCTCCCCGTTGAGCCGCAGGGACCCCGCGATGGCCGAGTCCGTGAACTTGTCTGGGGGGGGAAAAAGGGGTCCCAAAACCCCCAAAAATTCATTCGGGACCCCCAAAACCCCCTGAACTCCCCAGAGCCACCAGGACCCCCAAAATCCCCACAGGCCGCAGGGGACCGCGATGGCCGAGTCCGTGAACTTGTCTGGGGAAAAATGGGGTCAGGGGTCCCAAAACCCCAAAAAAGCCCCAAAAACCCCAAAAATCATTTGGGACCCCCAAAACCCCTGAGCCATCAGGACCCCCAAATCCCCCTGAGCCGCAGGGACCGCGATGGCCGAGTCCTGAACTTGTCTGGGGGGCAAGAGCAGGGTCAGGGCCAAAACCCCAAAAACCACCCCAAAAAATCATTTGGGACCCCCCAAAACCACCCAGAGTAACCAGGACCCCCAAGCCCCCTGAGCCGCAGGGACCCCGCGATGGCCGAGTCCCTGAACTTGTCTGGGGGGGGCAGAAAGGGGGTCAGGGGGTCCCAAAAGCCCCCCAAAAAAGCCCCAAAACCCCCAAAATCGCATGGGAATGTCCCAGAGTAACCAAGAACCCCAATTCCCCAAGACCCCCAGGACCCCCAAAATCCCCACCTCGAGTGGCAAAGGCCATGTCCGCAGTTCCTGAACCTCAATAACACCACATCAGGGGTCCTGGAACACCCCAAACCCCCCAAATCCCCCAAATCCCTCTAAAGGATCCCAAGCCCCCTGAGGACCCCCAGGACCCCCCAAATCCCCCCCAAATCCCCACCTCGGGTGGCAAAGGCCATGTCCACGTTCCTGAACCTCAATAACACCACGTCAGGGGTCCTGAACACCCCAAATCCCCCAAATCCCCCCAAATCCCCAAACTCTAAAGGATCCCAAACCCCTCTAAATCCCATCCAGGACCCCCAAATCCCCCAAATCCCCCAAAGCCCCCACCTCGGGTGGCAAAGGCCATGTCCACGTTCCTGAACCTCAATAACACCACATCAGGGGTCCTGAACACCCCAAACCCCCAAATCCCCCAAATCCCCTCTAAAGGATCCCAACCCCCAGGACCCCCAAATCCCCAGGACCCCCAAAATCCCCACCTCGGGTGGCAAAGGCCATGTCCACGTTCCTGAACCTCAATAACACCACGTCAGGGTCCTGAACACCCCAAACCCCCAAATCCCCCAAATCCCCAGACCCCCAAATCCCCCAAATCCCCACCTCGGGTGGCAAGGCCATGTCCACGTTCCTGAACCTCAACAACACCACGTCAGGGTCCTGAACACCCCAAACCCCCAAATCCCCCCAAACCCCCAAATCCCCTCTAAAGGATCCCAGATCCCCCAAATCCCCCAAATCCCCACCTCGGGTGGCAAAGGCCATGTCCACGTTCCTGAACCTCCAATAACACCACATCAGGGGTCCTGAACACCCCAAACCCCCCAAATCCCCCAGGACCCCCAAAATCCCCACCTCGTGTGGCAAAGGCCATGTCCACGTTCCTGAACCTCAATAACACCACATCAGGGGTCCTGAACACCCCAAACCCCCCAAATCCCCCCCAAATCCCATCTAAGGATCCTCAAATCCCCTCAGGACCCCCCCAAATCCCCCCCAAATCCCCACCTCGGGTGGCAAAGGCCATGTCCACGTTCCTGAACCTCAATAACACCACGTCAGGGGTCCTGAACACCATCGTGTCCACGATCTCCTCCCGCCGTGGGGGGAGGGGCAGAGGCGAGGACCCCTCCCCGGCCCCCTCCCCACCTGGGACCCCTCCCCATCGCCAGGGGGCGGGGCTGGGCGGGGTGGGGAGGGGCGGCGATGGACGGCGTCGAGGGCCAGCTCGAACTGCGGGGAGGGGCACAGGTTGGGGGAGGGGCATTTGGGGGGTGGGGGTTTGGGGTGTTTGGGGGTTTGGGGGAGGGGGTTTGGGGGAGGGGATTTGGGGGGAGGGAGGGGTTTGGGGGGAGGAGGGGTTTGGGGGTGGGGGAGGGGTTTTGGGGGAATGGGGAGTTTTGGGGTGGAAATTTGGCGTTTGGGGATGAGAGATTTTGGGGTGATTTGGGGGGAGTGATTTTGGAGTGATTTGGAAGTGATTCAGGGGTGATTTTGGGGTGATTTCAGGGTGATTTGGAGATGATTTTGGGGTGATTTGGAGGTGATTTGAGGTGATTTTGGGAGATGATTTTGGGAGTGATTTTAGAGATCATTTGGGAGTTATTTTAGGAGTCATTTGGCATTGATTTTGAGGTTGATTTGGGGGTGATTTTAGGGTGATTTTTGGGGTAATTTTGATGGGGTTATTTTAGGAGTGATTTGGAGTGACTTTGGGAATGATTTTGAGGTCAGTTTTGGGGTGATTTTGGAGTGATTTTGGGGTGATTTGGGAGGATGGTTTTGGGGGTGATTTTAGGGGCGATTTTGGAGTGATTTGGAGGTTATTATTTTGAGGAGTGATTTGAGAATGATTTTGGGGTGACTTTGCGGTGATTTTGGGGGTGATCTTGGGGTGTGATTTGGGGACGATTTTGGGGGTAGTTTTAGGAGTAATTTCGGGGTGATTTTAGGAGGTGATTTTGGGGTGATTTTAGGAGTGATTTTGGGAGTCATCTTGAGAATAATTTTGAGGTGATTTTGGGGGTGATTTTAGGGTGATTTCAGCATGATTTGGGGGTGATTTTGGGGTGATTTTGGGGTGATTTCGGCATGATTTGGGGGGTGATTTTGGGGTAATTTAGGGGATAATTTTAGGGGTGATTTTGGGGTGAACTGAGGGGTTTTTGGGGGTCTCAGCTCCCACCTTGGCACTGAGGGTCCTGAAGATGCCCTCGAAGGTGCAGCCGCTGCGAACCCGAACCTCGGCCGTGGAGCCCTGGGGGACCCCCAGAGTGACCCCCGAGTGACCCCTGAGTGACCTCTGAGTGACCCCTGTGACCCCTGAGTGACCTCTGACCCCCCCTGGGACCCCCAAACCCGAACCTCGGCCGTGGAGCCCTGGGGGACCCCCAGAGTGACCCCAGAGTGACCTCTGAGCGACCCCTGAGTGACCTCTGACCCCCCAGACCCCCTGAGTGACCCCAGAGTGACCCCTGGGACCCCCTGAGTGACCCCAGAGTGACCCCTGAGTGACCTCTGACCCCCCAATGACCTTTGACCTCTCAGGGACCCCCCTGTGAGTTCTGACCCTGCTGTGACCCCCCAGTGACCCATGACCCCCATGACCCCCAGTGACCCCTGACCCCTCAGTGACCCCCCCTAGAGTGACCTGACCCCTGAGTGACTCCTGACCCCCATGACCCCCAAATCCCCCAGTGACCCCTAAACCCCTCAGTGACCCCCCAAATGCCCCTCAAATCCCCCAGGACCCCCCCAAATCCCCAAGGCCCCCCAAATCCCCCAATCCCCCAAGACCACCCCAAAAATCCCCCAAGACCCCCAAACTCCCCAGGCTCAATTCCCCCAAACTCCCCTCAGGACCCCAACTCCCCAAGACCCCCTCAGGACCCCCAAACCCCTCCCAGCACCCCCAAATCTGCCCAGGACCCCCAAAAATCCCCCCCTCACCACTCCCTCGGTCAGCACGTGCAGCATCCTGGAGTTGTTGTAAGCGCCCTCAAACACCTTTTTGGGGGGGCCCAGGAGGGTCAGAGGCTCTGACCCCTCCCCAGGGACTTTGGGGGATTTGGAGGGATTTTGAGGGATTTTCAGGAGAGGGCTTTGACGAGGTCTTGCGGGATTTGAGCGAGGGATTCCTCGGGGCTTTCAGAGCTTGGGACCTGGGGGAAATTTGGGAAGGGGGGATTAAAGGGGAGGGGTTAAAGGGGAGGAGGTTTCTAAATTTGGGGGAGTGGAGACCCCCAGAGCCCCCCAAAAAAATCAAACCCCAGAATGACCGAAGGGTCCCAAATCCCACCCCCAAACCCACCCAGGATCCCCCAAAAACCCAGCCAGGACCCTCCCAAATCCACCCCAGAACCACCCAAGACCCCCAAATTCATTCAAGACCCCCAAAACACACCCAGAACCACCCCCAAAACCACCCAGGACCTCCCAAAACCCACCCAGGACCCCTCAAAACCACCCCAGAACCCCCAAAACTCCACCTCAGGAACCCCCAAAACCCAGCCAAGACCCCCCAAATTCACCCAGAACCCGCCCCCAAACCATCCAGGACCCCCAAAACCCACCCAGGACCCCCAAACCCCCAAAAGCCACACAGAACCCCCAAGATGTCTAGACCCCAAAATCCACCAGGACCCCCAAAACCACCAAGACCCCCAAAAATCCACCCCAGAATCCCCCAAAATCCACCCCAGGACCTCCCAAACCCACCCAGGACCCCCAAAATCCAACCCCCAGGACCCCCAAAATCCACCCCAGAATCCCCCAAAATCCACCCAGAAACCCCCAAAATCCCCCAAACCCACGGAACCCCAGGACCCCCTCAAAACCCACACCAGGACCCCCAAAATCCACCCCAAGACCCCCAAAACCCACCCAAGACCCCCAAATCCAACCAGGACCCCCAAAAACCCACCCAGAAACCCCCAAAACCCCGCCAAAATCCACCCAGAACCCCCTCAAAACCCATCAGAAACCCCCAAAAAATCCACCCAGAACCCCCAAAACCCACCCCAGGACCCCCCCAAATCACCCCAAGACCCCCAAACGAGCCCCAATTCCCTTCCCCCAAAAGAACCTCCAGCGACCCCTCCAACCCCAGGCCCCCAAAACCGCCCCCTCCCCCTCACCTGGCTCCGCCGCCCCTCCCCACGCCCTCCCCTCGGCTGCCCTCCCCCACCAGGAGAGCCATGAGGGAGAGAAGGAGCGGCAGGCCGGGAGCGGCTTCAGCATCCGCGGGGGGAAGAGCATTTCAGGAGCCTCTTTTGGGGCGATTTCGGGGCTTTTTGGGGGCGATTTCAGGGCCTTTTGGGGCTCCCGAGGCCGCTCCGGGGCCCTGAGGGGAGAGGAGAGAGGCAGGGCGCGGAGGGATCCACGCGTGGATCCTTCCGCCGACTGCCTCGATTTTCCCCCTCCCAACTTCCAACCCTTTTTCTTTTTTCCTCTCTGGAAAACCGCGCCGCCTTTTCCGTGTTTTTTTTTTGTTTTTTTTATTTTTTATTTTGGTTTTTTTGGGTGTTTTTTTTTAAATCCCATTTCACCGAGAGAAAAAATAGTCCCTCCCCTCACGGCGGCGGAGGGATCCGCGCGCAAAGCGACCCGTGGCGGGTTCTGCGCATGCTCATTGTTCACGGAGGGGTCCTCCCGGCCGCCAGGGGGCGCCGCGCGGAGGGAGCGGAAGCGGAAGCGGCGCTCGCTCCTCCTCCCACCCCACTCCGGGCGGAAGCGGAAGCGGGGGCCGGGGCTGAGGAGGAGGAAGAGCAAAAAAAAGCCAAAAAAAGCAAAAAAAGCAAAAAAAAAGCGACAAAAGCAAAAAGGGGGGAGTCCCCGGAGGCTAGAGGAGATTTGGGGGTCCCCCAGAGAAGCGGCGGCAGCCGGAGGAAGAGCCGGGCAGGGGCGGGGCCGCCATGGTGAGTGAGGGGGCGCGCGGGGGAGTTTTGGGGGGGTCCCAGGGGGATTTGGGGGGTTTGAAGGGGTCTGGGGGGATTTTGGGGATCAGAGGGGTTTGGGGGTCCCGAGGGGAGTTTTGGGGGGGTTTGGGGTGTTGGGGGGGATCGAGGAGGGGTTGGGGGTCCTGGGGGGAATTTGGGGGTGTTTGAGGGGTCTGGGGGGGTTTTGGGGGGTCTGGGGTGGATTTTGGGGGTCCCAGGAGGTTTTGGGGTGTTAGGGGGAGTCGAGGGAGTTTTGGGGGGATTTGAGGGGGATTTTGGGGGGTCCCAGGGAGATTTGGGGGGGTTGAGGGGGTCT
>NW_026087802.1:0-30228 GCF_022539395.1 Myiozetetes cayanensis | reverse complement strand
AAAGGAGGACTGTGAGTTGCATGAGCAGTAAAGGTATGAAGAAAAGGACAGAAATGCTTTTAAAAGACTGAAAAGTCAATAATGGAATGCATTAGGGGAGCATCAAAACGTCCACTCCTGACAGGCCTCTGTTTTTATTTTGGTGAGGGTTTGAAATGTGCTTGGCCTTCCTAAGGAAGGTTGGGGTCCTCCAGAATAAACTTTTAATCTCAGGCAGTTTATGGTTTTCCATCACTGCTTTCCTGATACAGCTGCAGTGGATTGCAAAGCATTTCACAGATGCCAAGCCCCTGTGATTTAACCTTTTTGCCTGACAGTCTGCAGACAAATGTGTTCATTTTCAATAAAGGTCGTAAGTTAAAGAGAAGCAGGAGAACTATACAATAAAAAACATATGCTGTCTGAAACACCGTGAAAGAAACAATATAGAGCAGATATTGGTAATGCAATGTAAACATTGGATGCAAGCCCAGTAACAAAGCTAGAGAAGCAGCATTTCAGTTAGCACAGCTCTGGAAATGGGCTTGCAGGCCACTCTGTGCAGAGACAGACCTGCTTTTTTTATTCAGCTTTCCCAGGAGTAGCCCACAGATGACAGCTGAAAGCCCCTGGTGGACATCCTGGTTAACAGCACAAATTTTGATTGGGGATGCTCGCTTGAAAAGTTTAGAGTTTATTTAATGTTTGTTCTAGAAGGTCTTTGCTGTTTATTAAGAGTTAGGCACTATGATGTGAGGGAGCCCCTGGTGGTCTAGTGGTTAAGGGTGCGGCGCTGTCACCGCCAAGGCCCGGGTTCGATTCCCGGTCAGGGACACTCCCTGGGCAGATGGAGCTCGTTAGCCCTTAAAAGGCAATCCATCTACGTCCTAAGGACCTCGCTGCCACCGTCCAAGCTCGCTTGGCCCCGGTAGATGAACCTTAGGATTAAAGGGTGGGCTCAGTTCCACGCACACTGTGTCTCACCTAAAAAATCCAATGCGCAGGCTGGAAGGTGTAAAGACCTTCCCCGGATCTTTGCTCGCGAAGACTGGCCATTATTATTATTATTATTACTATGATGTGAGTATTTGGACTCAGTTGCAAAAGTTCAGTGTAGAATTATTAACTGTCCTTGGTTTGTAGAAAAATATTGATAAATTTTAAATTTTGTCTCTCCAAATGAATGGTAATTGTGTCTGCTGTGTTTCAGTTGGGATTAGTGACGCTTTGTGCTTTCTGAAATAGCTTCAGTCCCTGGGTGCTTAAATGATTGCCCAATTTCAGTAGTATCACTTATTGTTCATGTATTGGATGAAAACAGAGCCTCCCCCTTGGAAGGGAAATTCAAATTGTAACTGCTTGGCAGTGGTGGTTTTTGACTGAGGAATGGTCTGTCAGGAATGGAGTCTAAGAAGGCCCAACTGCAGAAGGGGTTAAACTGGATGGAAGCAGGGATGCCAGAGACAGGAGGACGCCCTGAAAGGCAGTGGAGTTTCCCTTGGTGATAAGAAAGAGCCAAAGCATCGCTTGTAGTCATCCTGGAATGGGAACACTCGGGATCCCAAGCTCAGGTGCCGCCTTTGTGCAGAATGGAGCCCACATAATCCAAGGGAAGATGGTCAGTGACCTGCTACACCACTTCACACACAAGTCTATGGGTCTGGATGGGATCCACCCAAGGGTACTGTGGGAGCTGGCAGAAGTGCTCACTGAGACACTTTTAATCATTTATCAGCAGTCCTGCCTAACCGGGGAGGTTCCAGTTGACTGGAGGTGAGCAAATGTGATGCCCAGCTACAAGGGCCAGAAGGAGGATCCGGGGAACTACAGGCCCATCAGCCTGACCTTGGTGCTGAGGAAAGTTATGGAGTAGATCATCTTGAGTGTCATCATGTGGCAGGTGCAGGATAACCAGGGGATCAAGCCCAGCCATAACGGGTTTATGACAGGCAGGTCCTGCTTGACTAACCTGATCTCCTTCTATGGCAAAATGACCCACTTAGGGGAGGAGGGAAAGACTGTGGATGTTGTCTACCTAGACTTTAGTTAAGCCTTTGATGCTATTTCTCACAGCATTCTCCCGGAGAAACTGGCTGCTCATGGTTTAGATGGGTATACTCTTCACTGGATAAAAAACTGACTGTATGGCCAGGCCCAAAGTGGTGGTGAAGGGAGGTAAATCCACTTGGCGGCCAGTCACAAGTAGTCTTCCCCAGGGCTCAGCATTTGAACACACAGAGATTACTAGTAGTCAGGTCAGAAAATTCATGGAGGAAAACTAAATTTCTAGATTTGATCCTAATATTTACATTGCTTGTCATATTCTTATTAGTGAAATAAGAAATAGTGCAGAGTTTCCGCTTTGTGATTGTCCTGGTTTCAGCTAGGGTAGAGTTAATTTCTTCTCAGTAGCTGTTACAGTGCTGTGGTTTGGATTCGGAATGGGAGTGGTGTTGATAACACACTGATGTTTTGGGTTTTGCTAAGTCATGTTTATCCTGAGTAAAGGACTTCTTTTTTTTCCTTTTCCCTTGTCTCACGCCCTGCCAGTGGGAGGAAGCATAGCTGGGGCAGGTGACCCTAACTGGCCAAAGGGATATTCCACACCACAGAACATCATGACTAGTATATATACTGGGGGGGAGTTACCCGGAAGGGGGACCGAGCTGGGTTTGGAAAGGGGAGTCTGGCTTTGGTCAGTGGGTGGTGAGCACTTGTATTGTGCATCATTTGTTTGTTTCCTTTTTATTATCATTGTTATTATTTACCATTATTATTGTATTTTACTTTATATTCTGTTATTAAACTGTTCTTGTCTGATAAGATAAGAAAGAACCAAAGCCTTGCTTGTAGTCATCCTGGAATGGGAGCACTCGGGGGCCCAAGCTCAGGTGCCACCTTTGGGCAGCAGAGCTGGGCCAGGGGATAGACCCACTGGCTGGTCTGAAGCGCCCCATGCAACTGCTCATGGGATTGGTGCTGGAACAAGGGGATATAAGTGGTGTATTTGACACTGTCCTGCATTACATCCTTGTCTCTAAACTGGAGAGACATGGATTTGACAGATGGATCACTTGGTGGATAACGAATTGGCTGAATGGTCACACTCAAAGAGTTGGGGTCAATGGCTCGATGTCCATGTGGAGACCAGTGATGAGTGGTGTTCCTCAGGGGCTGGTTTTGGAACTGGTGCTGCTTAACATCTTTGCCGGCAACATGGACAGCGGGACTGAGTAGACCCTCAGCAAGTTTGCTGAGGACACCAAGCTGTGGGATGCAGTTGACACGCTGGAGGGAAAGTGTGCCATCCAGAGGGACCTTGAAAGGCTTGAGAGGTGGGCCCGTGCAAACCTCATGAGGTTCAACAAGGCCAAATGCAAGGTCCTGCACCTGGGTTGGGGCAATCCCAAGCACAAATACAGGCTGGGTGGAGAATGGATTGAGGAGAAGGGCTTGGGGGTGTTGATGGATGTGAACCCCAAGGTGAAGTGGCAATGTGCGCTTGCAGACCAGAAAGTCAACCGTATCCTGGGCTACATATCAAGAAAGGGAGAATAGACAACGGAAGGAGCAGGACCTAGAGAAGGAAATAGAGGGTAGGAAGGCAACTGAGTTATTGCTGTCTTTAAAAATTGAACAACTGCAAAAGCAATTACAGGAAGAAAAGTAGAAAATACTAAAGTTGTAAGAAAAGGTCAAAATTATGCTTATATAGGCTACTCCTTCCCCTAAGATTGTACAGATTAGGGAACTAGTGGTGTCCCCTGAAGATTGGGATGGAGATATTTGGGGTGATCCCAATGACAGCAATCCACTAGAAGACAATCCTTTGTCCCCCACAAATCCTCCTTAATATGAAGCCAGACCTGTCGTTAAAACAGAAAAAACGTTGGAACCCCAGGGTGGTCATGTGCAACATACTACGTGAACCATCTCCTGGGATCCGTTACAATTGACAAATTTGTAAAAGAAATATAGCAGAAACCCAGGTGAAATTGAAACTGAATATAAGCCATGCACAAATGAGGCCCCTGTGATGTCCCACTATCTGCTACAGTAGAATTTGCAATGGTAAAACCACCTATTAGAGAAGCCCTGGCAATTCTCAAACCCTATCTAGTTGCAAAATGGGATGAGATCAAAACAGACACTGAATATAATAACAACCAGGGCAATAATGCTCCTAAAAAACTCCTTACATGGGCGGAATTAATGCATGGCATTGTTAACTACAGTCGTGAAATGGGCTGGGTTGATGCACCAGCTGAAAAAAAACAACCCCGAGGCCCAGCGAAAGAGATCACAAAGTAAGACCGCTGAAACAAGGAACAGAAACTAGATCAAAATAAACAAATTTTAAACCCCACAAACAGAATCTCAAGAAAGGAGGAATGAAATCTGGAGAAATGCATTGGCTCTAGGCATTCCCAGAACTGGGATTCAAGGTCATCTGGAGACTGACTGAAACATTCCAAAAACCAGATAACAGTGAAAAGAAGGAGCTGAAAGGAAGGAGAGTGTTTCACCTCCTCCTGAACCAATCCCAGAAAAGGAGACAACCCCTTCCTTCCCCTTAGGGAAGAATTGGAGGGCATGAGGCAAAAAACCCCCAAGTAATGCCCAGAAGGCAACTGAGCCCGACTCTCTGGAAAGTGGAGGCTTATCAGTGGATAAGTGATGATGGCACAGACATTGTAACCCCAGGCGGTCCTCAGAGACAATTGGTAAGGTTTTTAATAGATACATGGGAGCACAAATTTCAATACTAACAACACAACAAGTTGCTGAGCGTGTAATCTGGTCAGCAAAGCGTTAAGATTACTGGTGTGAACGGAGCAAGTGTTGTGTGCCAAACTGTCAAGGTCAATTTATGGCTCCTGGGAGAGAAGCACATGTTGACTACTTGATTTTCAATTAAAGACCATCATGAAAATATTCTAGGTTTCCATGTTTTGAATGGCCGAACTTGGTGCCTGACGAATGGCGGTGTGTTGTCCTTCGGCTCAAACATCAATCCCAGCCCTGGCAGAAATGGGGAGGTTAGAGTGCGAGTACTTCCCACGACCCCTGCTGTCCCTGACTCAAAAATTACTAATGTACTACAATAGCAGATTTCTCTGCAGCGTGAAATGGAATTTCTGAAGTCTTGGCTGATTTGGAGAAATGACAACTTATCTCCAGAACCCACTCCCCATGTAACTAACCTGTCTGGTTGGTTTGGAAACCAGACAGGAGGTGACATTTAACAACTGATTATCAGTGCTGCTGTACCAGACATTGAAAACTGAAGAGTTTGCCTTGACAGGCTTGAGAGGTGGGCCCGTGCAAACCTCATGAGGTTCAACAAGGCCAAGTGCAAGGTCCTGCACCTGGGTCAGGGCAACCCCAAGCACAAATGCAGACCGGATGGAGAATGGATTGAGGAGGACGACTTGGGGGTGTTGATGGACACGAAGCCCAATATGAGCCAGCAGTGTACGCTCGCAGGCCAGAAGGCCAACCGTATCCTGGGCTGTATGGAAAGGAGGGTGGCCAGCGGGTCGAGGGAGGTGATTATCCCCCTCTACTCTGCTCTCGTGAGACGCCACCTGCCTACACTTCTGGTGCCCCCAACATAAGAAGGACGTGGCACTGTTGGAGCAAGTCCAGAGGAGGACCACGAAGTTGATAACAGGACTAGAGCATCCTCCCCTATGAAGACAGGCTGAGAAAGTTGGGGCTGTTCAGCCTGGAGAAGAGAAGATTGCGTGGAGACCTCATAGTAGCCTTCCAGTATCTGAAGGGGGCCTACAAGGAAGCCAGAGAGGGGCTCTTCATCAGGAACTGTAGTGATAGGACAAGGAATAATGGGTTACAACTGAAAGAGGGGAAATATGGGTTAGATATATGGAAGAAATTCTTTACTGTGAGGGTGGTGAGGCACTGGAACTGGTGTAGCGGGTTTCTGTGGCTGGGTTTTGGTAGTGGGGGGGGGGAGGTGGGGGGGGCTACAGGGGTGGCTTCTGTTAGAAGCTGCTAGAAGCTTCCCCTCTCCTGTGGAGCCAACGCCAGCCAGCCCCAGGACGGCCAAGCCAATTAGGAATAATAGTAACGCCTCTGTGATAACATATTTAAGAAAAGAAGGTTGTTGCGCCAAAAGAATTCCAGCCAGGGAAGAGCAGAGTGAGAACATGGGAACAACAAAGTAGACACCAAGGTCAGTGCAGAAGGAGGGGGAGGAGGTGCTCCAGGCTCCGGAGTTGTGGCCCCTGCAGCCCATGGTGAAGACCACGGTGGAGCAGGCTGCCCCCTGCAGCCCATGGAGGAGCCCATGCTGGAGCAGGTGGATGCATGAAGGAGGTTGTGACCCCATGGGAGGCCCAAGATGGAGCAGGGTCCTGTGGCCCGTGGAGAGGGAAGCCCACGCTGGAGCAGGCTTTTCCCGGGTAGGACTCGTGGACCTGTGGGGGGACCCACGTCGGTACAGCTCATCTGTGAAGGACTGCACCCCATGGAGGAGTGACCCACAGGACAGCAGTTTGGAAAGGACTGCTGCCTGAGGGATGGACTCACGCTGGAGAGGTTCATCAAGGACTGTCTCCCGTGGGAGGGACCCCACGGGAGCAGGGGAAGGACTCCTCTCCCTGAGCAGTGGCAGAAACAACAACTGACTGCAACCCCCATTCCCTGTCGCCCTGCACCGCTGGGGGGGGCGGAGGGAAAACATGGAAGGAAGGAGAGGTGGGGGGAAGGTGTTTTTAAGACTGTTTTATTTCTCACTCTTTGGCTCTTATCCTGTTCGTAATAAATATAAGGACTATCCCCACTTTGAGTCTGTTTTGCCCGTGAAGGTAATCAGTAAGTGACCTCTCACAGCTGTTATCTCTAGTCATGAATCCTTAGCTGGTTTTTTTTTTTTTTCCTTTTCTCTCTTCTCTGTCCTGTTACAGAGGGAGAGTGATAGAGCGGTTTTAGTGGGTACCTGGTATCTGGTCAGGGTCAACCCGCTACAAACAGGTTGCCCAGAAAAGTTGCAGATGCCCCACACTGCGTGGCAGTGGTCAAGCCCAGGTTGGATGGGGCTCTGAGCAACCTGGTCCAGTGGGAGGCATCCCCTCCCATGTCAGGAGGGTTGGAACTAGATGATCTTTAATGTCCCTCCCAGCTCAAACCAATCTATGATTCCATAAGAGCTACTTTGCAAGCAGCTGCACACCCATGGATGGTGGTGCTAGATGTAAAACCTATGTTCTTTAAGGTTCCCTTGAAGGAGGAGAATAAAGAGATGTTTCCTTTCACTTGGGAGTGAATACAACATACCTTTAACAGACTCACACAGGGGTATAAAACATTCACCCACCATTGCTCATGCCACACTTGCTGAACTTTTACTGACAGCCTCACTCTCCCCAATCATAGAATCATAGAATCATAGAATTAACTGGGTTGGAAGAGACCTTCGAGATCATCAAGTCCAACCCTTGTTCAAACTCCGCTGTGATTACTAGATCACGGCACTCAGTGCCACATCCAGCCTCATCTTAAAAACCTCCAGGGACGGTGAATCCACCACCTCTCTGGGCAGGCCATTCCAATGCCTGATCACTCTCTCTGGAAAGAACTTCTTTCTAAATATCCAACCTAAACCTCCCCTGGCAGAGCTTAAGCCCGTGCCCTCTTGTCCTATTGCTGATTGCCTGGGAGAAGAGACCGACGCCCACCTGGCTACAACCTCCTTTCAGGTAGTTGTAGAGAGTGATGAGGTCACCCCTGAACCTCCTCTTCTCCAGGCTAAACAACCCCAGCTCCCTCAGCCTCTCCTCATAGGACTTGTGCTCAAGTCCCTTCACCGGCCTGGTTGCTCTTCTCTAGACCTGCTCCAGCACCTCAATATCCTTCCTGAACTCAGGGGCCCAGAATTGGATGCAGCACTCCAGGTGTGGCCTCACCGGCGCTGAGTACGGGGGAAGGATCACTTCCCTGCTCCTGCTGGTCACACTGTTCTTGATGCAGGCCAGGATGCCATTGACCTTCTTGGCCACCTGGGCACACTGCTGGCTCATGTTTAGCTTCCTGTCAATCAGCACCCCCAGATCCCTTTCCACCTGGCTGCTCTCCAGCCACTCTGTGCCCAGCCTGTAGCGCTGCAGGGGGTTGTTGTGGCCAAAGTGCAGGACCCCGCACTTGGCCTTGTTGAACTTCATCCCGCTGGAATCGGCCCATCTCTCCAGCCTATCCAGGTCCCTCTGCAGAGTCCTCCTGCCTTCCAGCAGGTTGACACTGCCTCCCAACTTGGTGTCGTCTGCAAATTTGCTAATGATGGACTCAATCCCCTCATCTAAATCGTCAATAAAGATGTTAAACAGGACTGGGCCCAGCACTGACCCCTGGGGGACACCAGTGGTGACCGGCCACCAACTGGATGCAGCCCCGTTCACCAGCACTCTCTGGGCCCGGCCCTCCAGCCAGCTCTTAACCCAGCAGAGAGTGCCCCTGTCAAAGCCATGAGTTGCCAGCTTTTTCAGGAGTGTATTATGGGAGACGGTGTCAAAGGCTTTGCTGAAGTCCAGATAGACCACATCCACAGCCTTCCCCTCATCCACCAGGCGGGTCACCTGTGCTGCAGGCAGGAAAGCGAGCGGGAGAGAACCACACGCACATCCACAAGATGCAAGTTCAAATCCAGTTTTATTATTGTTAGGCTGTACAATTTATATTATTCTGAGTCCTGTCCACGCGAACACGAGCACAGCACGCCATCACGATTGGTCAGCACGCGCTGTCCACGCGCCCTAGGTAACCCACCGATTTGTGGTTTTGAAGACCACATTTGCATACCGTTTTTGTTATCACTGTTTTTCCCATCCTGTTTCTGCTGACTCCTGCATTCCTGCAGCAGCAAGCCGTTTCTTGTTTATCTTACCGTTACCTTCTGACCTTTTCAGAACTCAGAATAATCATGCAGAATTGCTAAGGCCCCAACACACCTGATCATCAAAGGAGATCAGGTTGGTCAAACAGGACCTGCCCCTCCTAAACCCGTGCTGGCTGGCTCTGATCCCTTGTCCATCCTGCAGCTGCCGTGTGATTGCACTCAAGATGATCTGCTCCATAACCTTGCCAGGCACTGAGGTCAGGCTGACAGGCCTGGAGTTTCCCGGGTCCTCCTTGCAGCCCTTTTTGTAGATCGGCGTGACATTCACCAACTTCCAGTCCTCTGGGACCTCCCCAGAGAGCCAGGACTGTTGGTAAATGATGGAGAGCGGCTTGGCAAGCTCTTCTGCCAGCTCCCTCATCACCCTGGGATGGATCCCATCTGTTCCCATGGACTTGTGTGGATCCAGGTGTCTCAGTAAGTCACTGACTGGAGTACAGGCGGGCTATTCGGCTTCCTGTCCCTGTCTACCAGCTCCAGAGGCCAGTTGTCCCAAGGGCCACCTGTCCTACTGGTGAATACTGAGGTAAAGTAGGTGTTAAGTACGTCAACCTTCTCCTCATCCCTGTTAACTATGTTTCCCCCCAAGTCCAACAAGGAATGGAGGTTTTCCTTGCCCCTCCTTTTGTTAATAATGTATTTATAGAAGCGCTTTTTGTTATCCTTAACAGAAGTAGCCAAATTGACTCCAAATTGCGCTTTTGTCTCTCTAATTTTCTTTCTGCATGACCTAGTTATACTCCTAAACTCATCCTGAGTAGCCAGCCCTATTTTCCATAGTCTGTAAGCTCTCTTTTTTATCCCTGATTTCCTTCAGAATCTCCCTGTTCAACCAAGCTGGTCGTCTACCCCACTGGTTTGCCTTTTGGCACACTGGTACAGCCTGTTCCTGTGCACTCAAGACTTCCTTCCTGAAGCACGTCCATCCCTCCTGTACCCCCTTGTTTTCAAGGGTTTTTTCCCAGGGTATGCTCTGGACCAGTCTTCTGAAGAGGCCAAAATCTGCCCTCTGGAAGTCCAGTGTGGAGGTTTTATTGGTGGCCTTCCTTGTATCCCTGAGTATTGCAAACTCTATTATTTCATGGTCACTGTGCCCCAGGCGGCCTCCGACCACTACATCTCCCACCAGCCCCTCTCTGTTTGTAAATAACAGGTCTAGTGGGGCCCCACCCCTGGTAGGTTCGTTTACCAGCTGGAGCAGGAAATTATCCTCTGTACACTCCAGGAATCTCCTAGACTGCCTCTTCTCTGCCGTGTTGAGCTCCCAGCAGATATCTGGCAGGTTGAAGTCGCCCACAAGAACGAGGGCTGGCGATTTTGAGACATCTGCCAGCTACCTGTAGAATAATTCATCCCCTTCATCATCCTGGTTGGGTGGTCTATAACAGACTCCCATTAGGATGTCAGCCTTGTTGGCCTTCCCCCCGATTCTGATCCACAGGCACTCAACCTTATCATTGGTGACCTCAAGTTCTACAGAGTCAAGGGACTCTCTAACATATAGAGCCACCCCTCCGCCTCTCCTACTCTGTCTATCCTTTCTGAAGAGCTTGTAGCCATCCATGGCAGCACTCCAGTCATGTGAGTCATCCCACCACGTTTCTGTGATGGCAACTACGTCATAGCTTTCCTGCTGCACGATGGCTTCCAGCTCCTCCTGTTTGTTGCCCATGCTGCGTGCATTAGTGTACATGCACTTCAGCTGGGCTGCTGATTTTACTCTTAACTCAGGCTTTTCATCCCTGGGCTTCTCTTTGGAGAGCCTGGATTCAACCCCTTCCCCCTTCAAACCTAGTTTAAAGGCCTCCTGATGAGCCCTGCTAACTTATGGGCTACAGTCCTTTTGCCCCTCCTAGATACATTAAGCCCATCTGATTTAAGAAGACTGGGTACTATGGAGTTTGCCCCATGGTCAAAAACCCCCAAATTTTGACAGTGGCACCAATCCTTTAGCCACCTATTGATAAGGTAGGCTTTCCTACACTTCTCATTCACCTCCTCATTCATTCCAGCAAGTACAGGAACTGAGGCAAATACTACCTGTGCACCTGTCCCATGAACTGATCTACCCAGTGCCTTGAAATCCTTTTTGATTGCCCTGGCACTTCTTCTATTAATATCGTCACTGCCAGCCTGGATTACCAACAGTGGATAGTAATCTGAGGTTCGAATTAGCTCAGGAAGTCTCTTACTAATGTCCCTCACCCTGGCTCCGGGAAGGCAGCAAACCTCCCTGTGGGATGGGTCTGGTTGACATATAGGGCCCTCAGTTCCCCTCAAAAGGGAGTCACCTACCACAGCTACCCTTCTTTTTTTCCTTATAGCTGTAGTTGTAACCCGTCTGGTAGACAGGGTGTAACCTGCAGACAGATCTTCCTCTTGCGTGATGATGTGAAACTACCAATATATAGGTGATATTCTGATTGGAGGAATTTCCCCTAAGAAGGTGAGGGAAGCAGCAGTAGTACTAATGTAGATGAGTTGAGGGAGCAACATCTCTACCTCAGTTAGTTTAGGAATCTAGGAGTTTAGTGATCTCTGACCTTAGGAGCCGTATCTTAATTAGCAAAATGCCTGTTTTCCTTTTAAACTGAACTTTGCCATTTTGACTATTTTTCTCTTATGCCTATATTTAGTTCCGTGTTGTAAAATAAGGGTAAAGGAAGCTAACTGAAAACAGCTGAATGATCCACCTGAAGGAAGTTAACTAAATGAAACATATGCTTCAAAAGGCACAGTCAACAAAAGTTGTTTTGCTAAGGATTAAATACAATAAAGGATTGCTTTAGTAGAGAAAACCATCAAGTTATCTTTTAAGTAGTGATAGATGTAAGTGTCTTGTAGTAGGTAAAGACAATCAGATAAGGGTCAGAGGTCAGAACCATCAATCTGAACTTGCTGACTTAAGGAGAAAGACTCGGCGAGGCCAAAGTAAAACCACCCTCAATGTGATGACCACCACCCCAAATCCCTGACACAAAACAGACAGTAGATAGCAGTCTTGCTGCACGAAAGAGCATCTAGGTGACATTTGAATATAGATCCATGTCGTATGTAGTGGGTTTCTGTGGCTAGGTTTTGGTAGCGGAAGGGGGGGGGGGTCCACAGGGGTGGCTTCTGTTACAAGCTGCTAGAAGCTTCCGCTGTCCGGTGGACCCAATGCCAGTTTGATCCAGGACGGACTTGCTACCCCGCTTGGGGGGAAGGAGGGAAAACATGGAAGGGGGGAGGGGGGGGGAGGTGTTTTAAATTGTTTTATTTCTCAGTCTTTGGCTCTTATCCTGTTAGTAATAAATTTAAGTACTATCCCCACTTTGAGACTGTTTTGCCCATGAATGTAATCAGTAAGTGATCTGTCCCAGCTCTTATCTCAACTCATGAATCCTTAGCTGTTTTTTTTTTTCCTCTCTTCTGTCCAGTTGCAGAGGGAGAGCGAGAGAGTGACTTTGGTGGGTACCTGGCATCCGACCAAGGTCAACCCACTACATCATAATAAGAGGGATGGTTTTCTGGGAGGCAACTTTGAATGTTACAATGTATAAATACCTGAAGAAACTGTATTTTGGTGAGCATGTATGGCAAATGATTCCCCATGCTCCTGTCACGATGAATTAAAGGAATGTTTCATACAAATGACACTTTGTCTTTGGGTGTGATTTCTTTGCTTCATAGATAAGAAATAGATGTACAGGTGGGGGAGAAGAACAGTTTCTGGGAGAAGGAGTGATGTAGATAAGAAACAAATGCAAATATTGCCTGAATAGAACTGCATAAATATACTTGCATTTTTGGCCTTCCGGTGTGCTAGCTTTGTGGATTTACCACCTAACACCCCTTTCTGCACAGAACTGTTAATAAATCAAATACCAGGTGATGAAAGATCCCACTTTTCAGAGACAACAGTATGGCAAGCACTAAATAAATCAGAAATTGAGATTCCACCTGGAAAAGTTCAGGGACAAAGTAAAAAAGTAAAATTTTTAGGTACTTGGTGGAGAGCAGGCAGTGCAGTGATTCCTCCAGGTGCCTTAAGAAAAATCAAATGCCCCAATCCCAGAATGAGCTACAACAATTATTGGGAATTTTAGGATATTGGAGGAAGCATGTATCTGGACTTTCTATTATTTCCCATCCATTATACTCACTGTTACAGAAAGGCAAATCCTGGGAGTGTAAATTAGAACACAAAAAGGTGATCAAAAGTTTAACTGAAGAATTAAAAACATGCCAGTCACTGGGACCAGTACACCCCCACAATCCTATTATAACTGAATGGGGTTTTGCTGAACTTACTTACTGTAACCTGTTCCAAACCGGCCCCGATGAGCCATAAAGACCTTTATTGCTTAGCTCAACTGCATTTGAAGAAACAGAAGAACGATACTCTGAATGGGAAAAGGGACTTTTATCTTTAGTCCGAGCAGTTAAACAAGTCAAGAAAATACATCAAGGGAAAACCTGTGAAAACTAGAGGACCATTTAATTTACTAGAAGCAATTCTAAAGGGGACTGCTCCCCCAGAAGAAGTTGCACAAAAAAACCCTATCAGAAAATGGTATGCCTACTGGACAGGAATTGCAGAAAATATGCAGTTCATTGAAGGACACACTAAGGTTTCTGAATTGCAGATGCCCGTAAACACAGACCCTTTCGCATTACAACAACCTTTTAAACCTTCATCACATTCTGGATGCACCACCTCGAACTGAGAGTACACCAAGAGAAAACATTTGGGTTGCAGATCCTTCAGCAAAAAGGACAAGTGGTAAATGGCAATATAAGGCCATTGCATTAAATATTACCACTGGCAAACAAGTAACAGAAGAATGTGAAGGCAGTGCACAAGTAAGAGAAATAAGAGCAATTGTTTTGGCAGCACAGAATGGAGAAAAAATTGTAAATGTAGACTCTTATGTTGTGTGAGCTGGTGCCACAGTGGCTGTGTGGGCTGACAGTGGCTCTGTCAATGGTGATGTCTTTAAGCAGAATTCTCTGTATTTTAACTAGAATCCTCTTTATCTTTGAGCTCTGAGTCTTTAAGCAGAATTTGCTGTCCCTGGCCCTTCCTTTGATCCCTGTTGCAGATGGAACCTGATGGTATCAATCTCACCTTTAACCCCTCTTTTGAATGTAAAAGATGCTATCAGGTGTGTTAAGCAGATGTTGCTCAATGTTTATGGAAAGCTTTTGTATTTTATGACCTGCTTTGTTGAGTTACAGATCACATCTTCTTTGGCACTCAACCTGGGCTTCTGCCCAAACTTTGCTTAAAACTGAGTAGGGACACCTCCACAAACAACCACCAGAGACCCCCAGAGAGGCCCACGAAGGTGCAGTGACACATATCACGTAAGGTTGCACAAGCTAAAAATTTATGCAATAGGTAGGTGGTAACTGTGTATGAGATAGGCGGGTTTATGTAGATTTCACTGTATAAATTCTCTCGCTTTTTACTCCTTGGGGTGCTTGATTTGTGGAAAACTTCCACCTTGCACCCTGCGCAGAATAAACAATGTCTCCTTTCTAAACCTGACTCTTTGTCCATGTTTAGAGAGTTCCAAAGATTCAGTAACAATGGGAAACCTTGAATTGGGAAGTGAAGAGATCCGCAGTTTGGAGAAGCAAATTTTGGCAATTATTGCTAGATATAGCCAGGAAAACCCCTTTCAAGATGGGATGGGTAAAAACTCATGCTAAGGATAATCAACCAGCCCCAAAGTGGAATCAAAAGGCAGATGAGCTAACTAAAATTAGGAAAATCACCTTAAATCCTGAGTGGTATCAATTGGGAGAATGGTTACATCAAAACCTAGGCCACACAGGTAAAGAAGCACTTTAATTTGCTGCACAGAGTAAAGAAATAGAAACAAAATACAGAAATATATAAAGAAACATAAACAGAAAGAACTTGTGAAACTATTCTTACAGATTGTCCCCAGCGTAGACTGAAATTACAAGCAGATCACCTTGCTAAAGCACCACCTCTGCATACCAATGAAGAGGAAACGTTATGGTCTACATGGCAAATTGATTACTAAATCCTCTGTGGGATATCGATACATCCTTACAGGTGTGCAAGTAGTCTCTGGGTTGCTTATGGCGACTAAGTGTCGGAAAGACAATGGGTGAAATACGGTGCAACGGCTATCATTTTGGTTCTCAAATCTACTTACTCCTGATGTTACCCAAAGTGATAATGGCTCACATTTTTCATGTAAGGAAGTGCAAGATTAGGCAAAACACGAAAGAATTGAATGGGCACTCCATACTCCATACTACCCTCAATCAAATGGGATGGCAGAAAGAGCTAATGGCTTATTGAAGAGGAATCTCAAACCACACAAGGTTCAATGAGATATGAGACCTCCCTAAGTACTCTGGCAATTAAATAATCGATATGGGCCTGCTGGAAGCCCTGTAAGCCGAGTATTCCTTGTAAAAAATGAACTTAGTGCTCCACTTACTGGGAAAAGTGAATATCCAATGACATTACAGCCTGGACAGCCTGTGATGGTCAATCTACCATGCATTGGTACTGTGCCTATGACTTTAACTAAACCTCATGGCCCACTTGCCTGGGAAGCTACTGATAGCAGTGGTGCAAAACAGAGAATTAGTGCATGATGGATTTTTCCTTTTTTTTCATGGGATAACCTGTTTGGACTCTCCCTACTAAAACAAGTCCACTCTGCTCTCATGAGGCCCCATTTGGAGTACCACATTAAGCTCTGGGATCCCCAGAACAGGAGAGACATAGACTTGTTGGAGCGAGTCCAGAGGAGGGCCATGAGGATGATTAGATGGATGGAACACCTCTCCTATGAGTAAAGGCTGAGAGAGTTGGGATTGTTCAGCCTGGAGAAGAGAAGGCTTATTGCAGTCTTTCAGTATCTGAAGGGGGCCTAGAAGAAAGATGGAGAGGAACTGTTTACAAGAGCATGTAGCGATAGGACAAGGGGTAACGGCTTTAAACTGAGAGTATGTTTAGATTGGCTATATGGAAGAAATTCTTTGCTGTGAGGGTGGTGAGGCACTGGAACAGGCTGCCCAGAGAAGTTGTCGATGCCCCCTCCCTGGAAGTGTTCAAGGCCAGGTTGGATGGGGCAATCCGGTCTAGTGGAAGGTGTCCCTGCCCATGTCAGGGGGGTTGGAATGAGATCATCTTTAAGGTCCCTTCCAACCCAAACCATTCTATGATTCAATGATTCTAGGATATAAGGCATCAACTCCAGACCCATCTTTGCAGACTCCTTGTAGAACTGCTTATGGTGTTAGGACCCTGTCCAATGTAGTGTTCTTTATATATATATATATATATGTATATATTTGTCCCAGTTTAAATGAGACAAGGGTCTTTTGCTGAGGATGGATTAGGAGGAAAAGACCCAAACTTCTCTTTCCAAGCAATTATAAATCCAAAATTAAGAGGCTTCGATTGAAGGAAAACAAATTATGGAAAAGGGAAAATAACAGCCCTTTATTAAAAGGTATGTGTGTATTAACAGGAACATGAAAAAAAACCAAGTAAAATAACTAAGTAATATTCCTATACCCACCAATAATCCCCTTCAAGAACAAAACCGATAAACCGGCAAAAGGAAAATAGTTCAATTTCTTGCACCCTTTGGTGCGGTTCCAACCACAGTCAGCAGGGGGCGCCGTCGGGTCACTGGAGATGCAAAATTTGTAATGTCCTGTACCATTCACCAGGTGGTGCTGTTGGGTCACTGAAGGTGTAAAAAACTTGTAGTGTCCTATTGTAGTCACCAGGTGGCGCTGTTGGATCACTGAAGGAGTAGAACTTGTAATGTCCAGTGCCCGTCACCAGGCAGCGCTGTGAGATCCTTGGCTGCTGCCAGGTGGGGGGGAAAGAAGGGGAAGGAAAACAACAGCAATAAAACAGAAAGTTCTCCCAATGGAAGAAAACTCACAAACTTCAGCTGATTAGGGTCCATCGTAAGCAGGGCTGTGGCCAGCCAAAGTTGAGCCAAGAGCAGCAGCCAGAGTTCCCCTCCGACAGGAAAGAGGCAAAGGAACCCGGCAGTGTCTGCAGCCCGCAGCAGCCTCTCACCCCGGCCGCGAGAGAGACTCTCCTCCCCCCACCAGCCTCCACCCCCTTCCCGTCACACACCAGCCACCTCCCCCCTTCGTTGTCAAGGAAACAAATCTCGACCATTAGGGGCTCGAGCGGATTCCTTTGTTCAACTAAATGGGCAATATACAGAGCACACACACACGGCAGGAGGAAAGGAAAGAAAAATTCCTTGCTAAAAATACGAACTATGACAATATTTAAGCACAAACACTTGTTTAATTCTCCTCCGGAAACTACAGGCCTGTCAGTCTCACTTCAGTGCCTGGTAAAGTTATGGAGAAGATTATTCTGGAAGGTATTGAAAAACACCTGAAAGACAACACAGTCACTGGTCACAGCCAGCACAGCTTCATGAGAGAAAAGTCCTGCCTATCAAACCTGATTTCCTTTTATGACTAGGTAACCCACCTAGCTGATCACGGGAAGCCTGTTGATGCAATCTTTTTGGATTTCATTAAAGCTTTTGATACTGTCTCTCACAGGATCCTTCTGGACAAACTGTACAGAACACAGTTGGATAAACACATCATGCAGTGGGTGAGCAATTGGCTCATGGGTCGAGCACAGAGGGTAATAGTGAATGGGGTAACATCAGACTGGCGACCTATCACTAGTGGGGTTCCACGGGCCTCCATTTTTTTGTGCAGGACTGGAAGGGATGCTTAGCAAGTTTGCAGCTGACACAAAACTGGGAGGAGCTGTTGACTCCCTCGAAGGCAGGGACACCCTGCAGAGAGACCTCGACAAATTAGAGGACTGGGCAATCACCAACCACATGAAGTTCAACAAGGGAAAGTGCCGGATTCTGTCCCTGGGATGGAGCAACCCCAGCTGTATGCACAGACCGGGGAACGAGATGCTGGAAAGCGGTGCCGCGGAAAGGGACCTGGGGGTCCTGGTTGACAGCAAGTTGAGTATGAGTCAAAAGTCTACCCTGGCAGCCAGGAGGACCAACCATGTCCTGGGGTGCATCAGGCAAAGCATCACCAGCCGGTCGAGGGAGGTGATCGTCCTGCTCTACTCTGCGCTGGTGCAGCCTCACCTTGAATATCGTGTGCAGTTTTGGTGTCCGCAATACAAGAAAGATATAAAGTTATTAGAGAGTGTCCAAAGGAGGGCAACGAAGATGGTGAAGGGTCTTGAGGGGAAGCTGTATGAGGAGCAACTGAGGTCACTTGGTCTGTTCAGCCTAGAGAAGAGGAGACTGAGGGAAGACCTCATTGCAGTCTACAGCTTCCTCATGAGGGGAAGAGGAGGGGTAGACACTGATCTCTTCTGTCTGGTGACCAGTGACAGGACCCAAGGGAATGGCCTGAAGCTGTGTCAGGGGAGGTTTGGGTTGGATATTAGAAAGAGGTTCTTCACCCAGAGGATGGTTGGGTGACGGAACAGGCTGCCCAGGAAAGTGGTCACAGCACCAAGCCTGACAGAGTTTAAGAAGCATTTGGACGATACTCTCAGCCACATGGTGTGACTCAGGAATGGTCCTGTGCGGGGCTAGGAGTTGGACTCGGTGATCTTTGTGGGTCCCTTCCGACTCGGCATATTCTGTGATTCTGTGATACAAGTTTTACTTTGATTCTCCTCCCCATTCCACCCAGGGAAGGGAGGAGAGGGGAGGGTGAGCGAGAAGCTGCATGGTGCTTAATTTCCAGCTGGGGTCAAACCACGACAGTGATGCTATTCTGGATGAGGGGATCGCATGCACCCTCAGTATGTTTGCAGATGACACTAAGTTGGGTGGGAGTGCTGATCTGCTTGAGGGCAAGGCTCTACAGAGGAATCTGGACAGCCTGGATCAATGGGCCGAGGCCATTTGTATGACGTTCGATAAGGCGAGGTGCCAGATCCTGCACTCGGGGCACAACAACCCCATGCAAGGCTACAGGCTTGGAGAAGAGCGGCTGGAAAGCTGCCTGGCAGAAAAGGACATGGGGGTGTTGGTGAACAGCTGTCTGAATATGAGCCAGCAGTGTGCCCAGGTGGCTAAGAAGGCCAATGGCATCCTGGCTTGTATCAGAAATAGTGTAGTCAGCAGGACTAGGGCAGTGATTGTCTCCTGTACTTGGCACCGGTGAGGCCCCACCTCGATTACTGTGTTCAGTTTTGGACCCCCCACAACAAGAAAGACATTGAGGTGCTGGGGCATGTCCAGAGAAGGACAATGATGCTGGTCAAGGGTCTAGAGCACAAGTCTTACGAGGGAGCTGGGGCTGTTTAGCCTGGAGAAATGGAGGCTGAGGGGAGACCTTCTTGCTCTCTACAACTATCTGAAAGGAGGTTGTGGCCAGGTGCGGGTTGGTCTCTTCTCCCAGGTAACAAATGATAGGACAAGAGGAAATGACCTCAAGTTGTGCCAAGAGTGGTTTAGACTGGATATTAGGGAAAAGTTCTTCACCAAAAGGGTTCTCAAGCATTGGAACAGGCTTCCCAGGGAAGCAGTTGAGTCACCATCCCTGGAGGGATTTAAAAGACATGTGGATATGACCCTTAGGGACATGGTTTAGTGGTGGACTTGGCAGTGTTAGGTTAAGGGTTGGACTCAATGCTCTTAAGGGTCCTTTCCAACCTAAATGATCCTATGATTGTCTAAAATCATTAAATTTTGAAGAACAGGGATCAGTCATGTCTTCGGAAATTTCTGAGTCACTTCAGATCCCTTGGGACCTCTTTTTTAAAAATTCTGGAAGATGGGTTTTCTCTACCCTGTATCCTAAACATTTGCTGAACCGGTTCTGGTATCTCAGTGCAATCTCACAGTAGCATCACAAGGTGAAACACTGCATTATTTCTGTTTTCAAGAATAAGAATTTGACAAGCAATGTAAAACTCTTAGGATGAAATCTAGTCATTATGATGCTTCCATGAATTTTCTGACACAATTCCTAATAAACTTCATCTGTGCACACAATTAAATAATGCCTTCTCAAGATATGGCATTAATCAATTCCTATAGATCAATGCAATGTCTTTTGAAAGCAGTGCCCAGTGTCACTCTCATGTGATTGGCTCTGGACAATAAGACATTGGCAATGCTTTTTTCTGACAGACGAAAGACTGCTCTGTAACTGTTACTGGTATTTGCATTCATGTGTATATCTACTAAACCTTCCTTTATTTCTGCTTTCAGAATTGGCATTTGTTCATGTGTGTAAAGGTCAAATATTAAGTACCTAACAATTAATGTATTCATTTGAATGAATGAATGAATGAATGAATATCTGCTTGCATGTAAAAATATATGCCTTGCATCGGTTTTAGAGGCAGGAGCTTAAAAACTAGTACTTAAAATAGGCAGAAAACCTTAAAATAGGCAGAAGTGGCTAGAGGCTGGAGACAACTTGATGTGATGATGTGATAGTTTTAGTCTAGGCCTTCCTGGAAACCAGGTCGTAACCAAGGAAGTGACCATGTTCCCAGTATTCCATATGATTTTTACATAAACCGGGTATAAATAAGAAGGGAGAGAAACCTCTTCCTCTCTTCTCTTCCAGTGAGGTTCAGGAGCAGTGGGTCTTGCTTATCTAGAGGCTGAGGCCTGCAGCGACTGCTAGTCTGCCATGCAGGAGGTTGGAGAGTGCTGGCTGTGTCTGGCCATCTTGTTTTTTCTGAGAGATGTGGTGAGATTTCGTTTTGCTAGTTCTTTATTTTGCTAGTTCTTGAGTTCAATTGTGCATATCTGTTCTGTTTTTGTCCCTTTTTGCCCCTTTTTTCCCCTTTCCCTTCCCTTTGGAGGGTGTTTTGGGGTCCTTTTGCTGTGTACATAGTATTTTAATTGTATATATCTGTAATATATTTAAAATATATATTTTGATATAATTTGATTGTTTTGGGGTTCTTCAATTTTTATAGGTTTTTTTTCTTTGCCCTAATGGAGGAAGGGAGAGGGAAGGGGTTGTTACTGTGAGTTCGGGCATTTGGCAGGGAACCATGTCCAAACCATCACAGATGACTATAAAGAACTGCAGAGCTGTCATGAAACAACATCTGTGGTACCAAAGTTGACTTGCAAAAGGGTGGAGTGATAGCAAAATTGCTATGGGTGGTTCAGTAGGTAATGAATTTCAACTTTTTAATACCATGTCAGTCATGGAATATACTATTGCATGTCCAAAGGTGGTTGATATGGGCAGTGATTAAATCTTGTGACCCTTGAAGCAAATTCAGTATTAGAGATGCAACATGCCAAGTCTCTCACTGAGCATTATGCTAATCATCCACTGATTTGGGTTACCATATTTGGCATTTGCAGGGCTGGAAGACCCTAATATGTCTATGACTTTTCCTGCTTATAAAAATTCCCCAACAAGATGATGACTGTTACGCACCTGAGCTGACATTCAAACGCAACCCTTTTGCAAAGAACTTTAAAGTATCACTTCTCTTTCAGAAGAGATGACTGCCATGTTATACCAGTCACCTTCTGGGTGGCAATAGCAGATGGAAGTGCTTGCAAGGCTTTATAAGAAAATTCCCCACAAGCCATATATAGAGAGTGAATTCTGTAGCTGGAAACATTTATCGCTCTGCACTTGCAAATAGCTCCAATGTCCACAGCCCCCTAGCTTCCTGTGACTTCTAGAAGAATTTCTGGGCACTGAGGGGACAAAACTTCTTCTAAATGAACCAGAAAACATCCATTTTTAAAGTTTTTTCTTCAGTTCTGAAAAGATATTTATAACAGACAAATTATGTCACTGATGATGCCTTAGACTTTTGATTTTTTAAATTTTGTAGATTTTAGAAGTAATTATGTAGTGAATACAGATTTTAAAGTAGCAGCACATTATCCCTTACCCTTAACACAGTAGTTACACATAGCAAACCCTGTTATCCATTCAGATATCAATTCCCCTAAATTCCATTAGCCTGTTTAGTCTCATTTTCAAGGTAGAATTGTAGAGAACACCCTAAAATCTGTGCAAGACACAACGACCTTCAGGCCCAGAGCTTTGGAAAGCCTCCAAGGACAGCACGTGTTTGGAGGAAGATGAAGATGAGTAAGAGGGGGTCCCAAAATTCCCCCAGACTCAATTCCTGAAAGGGCAGAACTGGGGCGGTGGCTGGACAGGGATTGGGTGGAAATCATTATAGAAATTGCAAACACCTGTGTTTGGGGTTCAGGGGCTTTTGGGGGTTTTGGTCCATGACCGGACAGAGCAGGAGCCTGGTTTTTTGCTGCCTCGCTCTCTTTTCCTGAAAGGAAGTTGTTTGTTTATTTCCCCAAGGGACACCTTGTGGAGGACAGCTGAGAGAGATAGACCGACCCATCTCAGAGTAAGGTATTCTGCTTTTCAAGACTGCCTGTGGGAAAAGGACTTGGTGGGGTTTTTTTCCTTTGCTGGCTGCAAACACACGTGGCTGCGAGCAGCTTCCTGAATTGTCGGGACAGTCCTACCTTTCCCCCCCTCCCCCGGGTTGCCACGGGTTTCTCCCCCCCCACCTGGGGATTTGGAACTTTGTTTTGTTTTGTTCCTTCTGAAAGTTGTTGATTGCACCATTTGTTGTTTATTCAGATTTTTGTTAATAAAAAATTGTTTCTTTTCCTTTTCCACACTTCCACCTGAAGTCTCCTAATTTTTAAGTTATAATCTATAAACCGTAACATTTAATTTGGTGCCCAAACTGGGGCTTGACTAGAGGAGTGGAAAAGGAATAAACCCTCTTGTTTAATCACCTGTGTATTGCACATAGAGACACCATTAGGCATCATGTGGTCCAACTTCTTTTGGCATTTGGCAGTGTATATGGTCTTTCCATTTATGGATCACTGCTTAAAGATGGACACCATGGCTACAATAGTTGTGGCTGCTATAAAGTTTGTAAATTGGTACCAATGGCTGAAAAATTCTGACCCTGTAATTCTCTTTTGGAATATATATACATGGATGCATTACTACCACAACCCAGGTTCCTATTTTTGGGGTTTTACTGATAATGGTACCTATTTTGGGGGAGGAATGCAGGCAAATGCTTTTTCCCAACCCTTCACCCACTTCTCATATGGTCCTACCACAGTATCTTCTGAAGGGTTGATTTTTCCCTTGGACATTAAAGATATTCTATTCTTGATGATGTTTTTGTTGTGTATGTTCAGTGTGGCCTACCCAGCATTTAGAGAGACAGGGTGAGGTTGTCTTTGGTAACTGCCCCAAGACCTACCCCAGACACTAGGGACCCTACCCAGGAACCTGCCCAACAGCCTGCCACTGTGCAACAGCCTGACAGTGTGCTACAGTCTGCCATGGCCCAACCACCTCCCACTGTCCAATCACCTGCCATGGCCCAACAGCCTGCCATAGACATAAATCACTCTGATTGGATGGGAGCATGGGAGGAGATAGGCCAGGTGCTGAAAGAATACTCTCCCCCGATTGTTTGGAAGCTCTCCCCTGACCAAACACAGATCCCCTGTAAGGTTGCTGAGTGCCTGAAAGAACATCGCTCCATAAATTCCAGAGGTGGACAGCTCATAGCAATGTGCTGGACCTTAGCCCACGCTTACAGTACCACGGTATAGACTGTGCAACACCACCTACAGTCAGAAGGAAAGATAGTGGAGCAGAGAAACCAATAGACATCACAAGTGCTCAGTCCCCAGTTACACCAGAAGGGAAGTCACAGCCAGTGGAAGTGGCCCCAGTGCAGAGGAAGAAGTATAAAGCCAAGTCAATACATCCAGTTAACAAGGATGGGGAACCAGGGCCTTCACAACCAGTGGAGGACCCAGAGCCTGAGATCATTACCGAATCCCTGTCATATGACCATCTCAGCAATATGCAGAATGATGTTACTTGACATCAAGACAAGCCCATTTTGACCTGGCTGATTGCAGTGTGGAACCTTATGGGTGAAGGCTTGCCACTTGATAACAACGAAACAAGGTATGTGAGATCCCTGACCCAGGATGTAGGTATTGAGCAAGCATTCATGAGGGAGTCAAAGCCCCTTTCTCTCTGGGAGCGACTTCTAACAGATGTGAGAGAGAAGTTTGTTTACAGAGACTTCCTGCAGCAGCACCACCATGAGACAGCCTGGAAGACCATGGAGGAAGGTATCCAACGCCTGAGAGAAATGGCACTGTTAGAGATACTTTTTGACAAGGATGGGCAACCCAGCAACAACCCTGAAGACGTCAGGTGTACGTCACAGATGTGGTGGAGCCTTTCACACCAGGGGCCATCTGTATACACCAGTTTCTTGGTATCATTGAACTTTGGAGGAAACAGAGAGGCAGTGGGCTCTGTAACAAATAAACTCAGGATGTACGACAGCATGGTCCACACCCCGTTACGGGCCCATATCTCCACTATCGAGACATTGGTTGAGGGTCTCAAGGCACTGACTACAGAAGTACAGGATGAACAGAAGAAACTTAGAGAGGAGATGAAGGAAAACAGCTTCCACATGGCACCAGTGCGAACCAGAGCCTCTGAAGTCAGACCAGTTAGAGAGAGCGGACACACCTCACGAACCGAGCTGTGGTATTTCTTAGTCGATCATGAAGAAGACATGAGATGGTGGGACAGGAAACCTACCTGTGTCCTAACAACCCAAGTAAAAGAGTTGAAAGAGAGAGAAAAAGGGAAGTCCATAAGAGTAAGTGCAGTACCAGTATCTCATGGACAAGAGTTTGACCCGCTAGAAGGTTCCTCCCAAATGTATTCACAGGAAAAGAGCTGTGATGTCCCCAACCAGAACCAGTGTTAGAGGGGCCCTGCCTCTAGCCAGGTAGAGGCACAGGACAACTATGTCTATTGGACTGTGTGGATCCGATGGCCTGGCACATCAGACCCACAAGAATACAAGGCTATGGTTGACACTGGCGCTCAATGCACGTTAATGGCTTCAGGACATGTGGGACCAGAGACTATTTCCATTTCTGGAGTGACAGGAGGGTCTCAAGAGTTGACTGTGTTTTAAACAGAGGTAAAATTGACCAGGAAGTATGGGCAGAAACACCCCATTGTGACTGGTCCAGATCCCCCACGTATCCTGGGCATTGACTATCGCAGGAATGGGTATTTCAAAGACCCCAAAGGACATAGATGGGCTTTTGGAATAGCTGCTGTGGAGACAGAGGTGGCTAAGCCATTGAATTTGTTACCTGGTCTCTTGGAGAACCCTTCTGCTGTGGGATTGTTGAAGGTTGAGGAACAGCGAGTGCCAATTGCAACTACAACTGTGCATCATCGGCAGTACCAAATGAACCGGGACTCTGTGATACCCATGCATAAGATGATCCGTGAGTTGGAGAGGCAAGGGGTGGTCAGCAAGACCCACTCACCCTTCAACAGCCCCATCTGGCCTGTGCATAAGTCTGACGGAGAATGGAGATTGACTGTGGACTATCGTGGCCTGAATGAAGCCACTCCACTGCTGAGTGCCGCCATTCCAGACATGTTGGAGCTCCAGTACCATCTGGAGTCCAAGGCAGTGAGGTGGTACACCACTGCTGACATTGCAAATGTGTCCTTCTCCATCCCCTTAACAGCAGAGTGTAGGCCGCAGTTTGCTTTCACCTGGAGGGGTGTGCAGTACACCTGGAACCGACTGCCCCAGGGGTGGAAACACAGTCCCACCATCTGCCATGGACTGATCCAGGCTATGCTAGAGAAGGGTGAGGCTCCAGAACATCTACGGTGCATTGACAACATCATCGTATGGGGGTACACAGCAGAGGAGGTTTTTGAGAAAGGAGATAAAATCATCCAGATTCTCCTGGGAGCTAGTTTTACCATCAAAAAGAGTAAGGTCAAGGGACCTGCCTGAGAGATCCAGTTCCTGGGGGTAAAGTGGCAAGATGGGTATCATCAGATCCCAACAGAAGTCATCGATAAGATCACAGCAATGGCCCCACTGACCAGTAAGAAGGAAATTCAAGCTTTTCTGGGGGCCATAGGTTTCTGGAGGATGCACATCCCTGAGTACAGCCAAATCATAAGCCCTCTCTATCTGGTAACCTGCTGTAGCGTTTAGGGTTTCAGGAAGAGTGCCAGCAGAGCATTCTGGGAAATGAAGTCTCCAGGACTCCGGAGCACATGCGCAATGAAGTGACTTGCCAGGATTGATCAAGGAAGTCACATGTTGTGACATGTTACAATTCAAAACTGCTACTTAAGCCTTTGTTCTCTCTCAATAAAGCATTCTGTTACACACCACATTGGTGTCTCTCTAGTCCATGCAGTCTTCCTATTTATTATATTAATATTATAACCCCAAATGACGCCCTGAATCAGGGACAAAAAAGGAAAGCATCAGGTACCAGCCTAAATTAGTGCTGACGGATGCTCGTCGGAAAAAAGCAAGAACGCCAGGTACCAGAGTGAAAAAAACCTCTGATGGGCGTTGGCAGGAAGAAACGCAGATGAGCTCAGAAAAGAAGTGTACATAAATAGCCTGGGATGGTAGGTCCTATGTTTAAAGAGTGAAGTTCTCGAGAAGTAAGAAGAAAAAGTTGTACCCATTTCCCAGGTGAGAGGTCGAAAAATGGAAAATTCTAATTCACGTGAATTACAGGAAAATGCAGAAGTTTTAAGTTCAATACTCAAGAGACATTCAAGAGAAATTAAGGAAGAAAAACTTGTGAACTTACTAAAATGAAGGTCGCATTACTGGGAACTCCATTGACTTTAAACGTGACTGTTTGGAGGAAAACTGGAAGGACAATGAGACAGGAAGCAATGCTCGGAGATATGGAGGCCTTTAGAAATCTGACTGCATGGACTCAGGTTATGAACGCCTTACTAATTGCACAAAGGAAGGCAAGTTCAACTGCAGGAATAAACCCTAGACATCTCTCCGCCCCCCCAAACCCTGGTGGGCAAACAGTTTTTAAAGAAGTAGAGAATGAAACTGGGAGGCGAGGGGGCTTACAGGGGATGAGACAGGAGAGACTAAGGGAAAGGGAAGGATTTTTATCAGATGAAGTGTTGATTCACTGCAGCCAGGAACAGGAGGGAAATGTAATGGGTTACAGTTTGGAGCAGACTTTTTGCAGGCACACTGGTCCCGGGAAGCGAGAGCGGGAGCTGGGCTGGGCGCGGGACTCAAGCTGCAGGGCTGTTGCAGGGAGGCAGGTGCAGGGCTTGAGCCATGGAGCCTCTGCGGGGAGAGAAACCCGGGATTCAATCCACAGGGCCACTACCTTGGAATGAACAATAGACTCATGCTGTGAGGGCAGAGGGGAGTGCATGCAAGATGGCGTGTGCCATTAACCCTTGGCCGGCTCTCGACTGCATGGTGAACGCATTGTTACAAGGGTGGTGCCATCTTGTTCACCTCAAGAACAGGAAATGAGCCCTTGTCTTCCCCCCCGGCAGCCATACTATCCTGACCGCATGGCTGGGGAGGGACTGTGTCTTCTGGTGGTGTGGCCATCTGTCACCAGCCACAAGGTGGGAAGATACCCTTCTCTTCTGGTGGAGTGGCCAATTTGTAATACGCCCCTGGCAGATGCCAACAGTGATGACACAGAATACAGTGATACGATGGGGGACCCGGGAGAAGGGTTAGTCACAGTACCTCTGAAAGAGGAAAGGTGCATGGATGTGGATTTATATGTGAGAGACTGGGATAGATGCTGAGAGAAGTCATTTAAATTGGGCAATTGGAAAATATTACATGCATGTCCAGTGGTATACCGACCATGGCAAAACCCTCAGTTACAAAGCTTACAATATGAGATGACTAAAGACCTGAGGTAAATAGAGAAAGCGGTGTTTCCTTGTCTCATATGTTTTCTTATTTGGAAACATTAGGTAGCACATATGTGTTTACCCCCTATGATTGGAAAATGCTGTTTAAAATAGCCTTAAGCATAACCCAGTACAGTATGTGGCTTTCAGACTTTCAGGAGAGTCGCAGTACTTATGCAAATGAATCGTGTGGTTTACAGGCGGGTATGACTAGTGATCATCTAGCAGGGGAGAGAGCCTACTCAACTCCTGGAACCCAGATTGGCTATCCATGAGATATTTATGAAGTCATATCAAAACTGGTTTTGAGATTGGTGCGGAAGCTTCCTAGTACAAAGGCAGCAACTTGTCGTTTGTTAAAGTCTTCTAGGAATCCACTGAACCATTCTCAAAGTTCCTTGATCGGTTACAAACTGCTCTGAACAAACAAGTAGAAGATGATACTGCTATGGAGTTGCTTTTTAAACAGTTCGCATATGAAAATGCAAATAATGACTGTCGGCGAGCTTTGCAATCCCTACCCCAAAGAGAAAACTGCATGATTGCTGAGATGGTGCGAGTTTGTCAGAATGTGGGATCTGTTGGTCACCACTTTGTTTCTCTAGCAACAGCGTTAGCTGCCCAGCTGAAGGTAGATAATGGAGAAAAAGGGAAAAAGGTGGCTGTTATCCATGTGGGGCAACTGATCATTTTGTCAAGAATTGCCCTAAAAAGCCCCCCTTGACAGTGTGCTACAAATGCTGTAAGGGAAAGCAATAGGCTTGTAACTGTAGGTCACGAGCTGACCACAGGAAAAGACCTGTGTTCTGGGGAAACTGCAGGTGGGGTGTGAGGCCCTGCACTCCCTGCAATCAAACAAGTTCGGCCCCAAGCAATCAGCTTGCGATTTGCTCACAGCCACAACAGGAAGCACTGGCCTGGACTTGGCCTCCAGAAAACCAGTAACTATAACATCCATGGATGTGGTGTTAATACCAACTGGGGTGTGAGGACCCCTAGGCCCAAGGGTACATGGCCTCCTAATCAGTCGTTCCTCTACCACGAGGATGGGCTTGTTTGTTTTACCCGGAGTGATTGATTCGGATTCTCTGTGTGAGATCCAAATCATGGCATGGACACCAGTACCACCCTGCTACATACCTGAAGGGAACTGACTAGCTCAGCTAATATCCTTCTACAGCTTGTCACCACCTGGGGAGGGGGAGGCAGGTTTCGGGGCTTTTGGGAGCACAGGTGAGCCACAAATATTTTGGGAAAAAACCATCTCTGCCTCTCAGCCTATGCTGACTTGCCACATAGATGGGTGCAAGTTTAAGGGCTTGGTAGATACATGAGCTGATGTTTCTATCCTAAAGAAAACACAGTGGCCATCTGACTGGGCCACAGTGTTCCCTGTGTCAACCATTCTGGGGATAGGAGGCATGCAAAGGCCTAGACAAAGTTCACAGTGCTGGGGCCAGAGGGGCAGACAGCCAGAGTTGCACCTTTCATAGCTCCCATTCCATGTACCTTGTGGGGAAGGGATGTCTTGGGTCAATTTGGCACTGTGATGCAAATTGCGGCAGGGGATGGCCAGACAAAAGACACTCAGATTTTTCGTTAAGGGCCATTGATCAGCCGTTCCACGAACCTATCAAACTGACATGGAAAACAGAGGACCCCATTTGGGTCGATCAATGGTCTTTGAAAAGGGAACGGCTTGTTCAACTGCAAAACCTAGTCCAGGAACAGCTGGATGCTGGCCACATAGCACCAACTTCCAGCCCTTGGAATACCCCAGTGTTCTGTGTCCCTAAGAAAAGTGGCAAGTGGTGAATGCTACAAGATCTCAGAGCAGTTAATGCAGTCATTGAGCCAATGGAGGTGCTACAACCAGGACTACCCTCACCTGCCATGCTCCCTGCAGGATGGTCACTGATGGTAATTGACCTGAAAGACTGTTCACCATTTTCCTGCATCCAAGTGATGCCCCCTGCTTTGGCTTTTCAGTTCCTGCCCTCAATCATGCATAGCCTATAAAATGGTTTCACTGGGTCATTTTCCCAAAAGGTATGCTAAATAGTCCAACTGTTTACCAGACAGTGGTTGCCAAGGCCATACATCTGGTCTGGGAACTCTACCCTTCTTCTGTCATTTACCATTACATGGGTGATATCCTAGTAGCTGCTGCTCAAGAAACTGATTTACCACCTATAATGACTGCTTTAACTAATGCTGTTCGAGAAGCAGGGTTGCAGGTTGCCCCAGAAAAGATCCAGAGAACTCAGCCCTGGTCCTACCTTGGATGGAAGATCATGTATCAGGAAATCATGCCACAGCCACTGACTCTTAAAGTAAAAGACACTCTGACATTACATGACTTGCAGCCAATATTAGGAGCTATTAACTGGCTCAGATCGCTTTTAGGAATAACCACAGAGGAGCTGCACCCTCTCTTTGAACTGCTCAAGGGAGACTCGACTTTAACCTCCACTCGGTCTCTGACAACCGAAGCTAAGCGAGCCCTAAAGGTATGCTCTCAAGTGATTGAGAACAGACAAGGC
>NW_026087801.1:0-30235 GCF_022539395.1 Myiozetetes cayanensis | reverse complement strand
TCCCCATTTTGTGAATTTACAACTTAGCCAGAATGCCTTAAATCAACAAAGGTGTAAATAAACTTTGTGACCAGAGTAACAGTCGTCATGTTTATATTGCATTTCACATTAAAGCATTCTGCTCTGGCAGCCAGTGCAAATTCCACATGAGTCGTGCTGAAGTTCAAAGTAAAACATCAGATACTATACCTCATAGAGATCCCATGAGGTTTTCTGTCTGTTGCTTTTTCTGTGCTCCTCAACTTTTTGTCCTGATCAGGCATTGTGTATCACTATTATCATTATGTGGCTAAAAACTCATTTCCTTTAAAATAAAGCAGATAAAAATAATTATATCAATACAGCAATTTGCTTTATTTATAGCACTACATTTATGCTGACTCAAAGCTGTGTGCCTCTATAGTCTTAAAATTTGCCATAAAATAAATTACTGTTTGTATAAAGAAAATATTTCACACGTTTGTACTGTACTTGATAATTTTGTCCTAGATGAGTAATTAAAACATTACTAATCATAAGAAAGCAAAAAGAAAACTAAGCTCGCTGTGGTGTTCATCTGACAGACTAAATTTATGAACTGAAAGTCATGAACCATTTACCTTATGATTTACAGAACATACGTACAAGACAAACCCTTCAGAATGGTGCAGGCTCTGTGATGTGACAACTATTTGTTACAGATATATTTTACAGCCTGTTGAACCTGCCTTTAGGAAGTTACCATATAAAGACAGAGATGAAAGTGAATGAAGCAAATGATAACTTATGGAATAACTTTCATTAAATGTGAAAAAAATGGCCAAGATACTTGGTTGGAAAAAAACACCATTAGGGCACCAAATTCTTCCCTAAAAGGTTTTATGATGACAACCTTGGCAATTTCGAACATTTCACAGAACAACTGTAAAAATATTATAACTGCAAAATTAAGCTAGGAAGAAATTGTCATTAACTTGGGCATATGTAAACAGAATGAGAAACATGTCACTGTAATACATATGAAAATAGTAAGAATGAGTTGTCTAGAATATAATTTAAACATGCAACTGCATTTTAAGTGATACATTTTAGATGAGAATTTAAATGGAGTGGTCAAAATTAAGACCTACACTTCATGTAAACATTCATATTTTTAAATAAATTAGAAAAAGAGAAAAGAAAAAAAAAGAGAAAAGAAAAAGGGGGGAGAAAAAAAAAAAAAAAAAGAAAAAGAAAAAAGAGGGACTTCCTGAGGTGGCTCTGCAGCCAGGTACACGGTAGCACTAAGCTCCATTCCAGGAAACCAAGGCATCTAAAAAAAGTGCAGGGTTGTTTATTTTCCTCTGACTGTTGGAATGGAAATACATTGGCATAGTTTTTACAGGGCTTAAGCCCTATGAAAAAAAATCAATGCACAGCAATTATCACTGCTCTTTTGCATCCCTTAAGGCAAAACATATCTAAATACAAGCTACATCCTTAGCCATTTTATTTTAATACCATGTGTGATCTTAAAGCAGAGAAGGTGTAAAATGAGCAGCGAATCACTTAACCATGGATTATCAATAGGGATTTATGCACTTAATACCAGATCTTCTCCTGTTCATATAGGGAAAAGTCCAAGCGTAACATGCTACTACTGCCCAGGAATACTGGAACTAAAGACAGATTACTGTAAACTGGTTTGCCGAGTTATGGTCTTTCTGGCACTGATTAAAATATTTACACAACTAAATAAATACTGTGATTAGACTTGTGGGCCTTTGGTTTTGTTTCCTTTCTACTTTACTAGATATATATATCCACTTCTTGTAATATTGACCTAAACTTAACTCTCCCAAAGTAGAAGCCAGATACAAGGTGTGCAGCACCACAAAACCCTGATTTCCAGCATTAAAGAGTTAGATATTCAAGAGGCTTATAGTAAATTTTTGTGTCTTTGGAAACTGTTGCAGGACTGTGAACATTAAGTGTAAATATTAAAAATATTTAAATATTAAAATAGTACTGGGAGGACTAGCACAAAAGTAATGTGTTGTGGATGATGCTACCTAAAATGCTCAAAATATCTTCCCTCTTTGATTCAGCAAGAGCTACTTAGTAGTCAACAACTAACATGCAGATACGTGCTTTTTACTTTTTTAAATAATGTAAAAAGTTTTGGGAAACCATCTGCTGTAGTTTCACTGTATCTCAGTCTGATCGGAGGGAGAACACGGGTTATTTTCTAAAAGAGCACAAAGTCAAACTAAGGCACAAGCTACACTATTATCTAAGAACACCGGTCATTACACAGTATTGGTCAAACTGCTAATGCAGACCTCACTTCCTTTGCCACTGACCTGAGCCTTTGTTATGACAGTTTGGATACCATTATTCATATTGCTGTACACTACGATTTCCTTTCTTTAAACTGTCTTCTTGGAATTCAGTCAAATGAAAAAAGGGAAAAAAAAAAAAAAAAACCCCAAAGAAAATTGTTAAATAATTACATTACATTTAAAGGGAACAGTAACAGTTCATGTAATGTAAATGCTATTTTTTAATGTTTCTATTTATTCCCACTGATTGCTTTATTTTTTGTAATACACAATTACCTTCTCTTGAGGTGACACTTGGCTGAAGCGCACCAAAATTCCACCTCAAGTGGTATTTTCAGATAAAGTCTGCCGTCCTCCAAAAGCATCTCCTTTTGCTAGACCTCAGTTGGTCCATGATAGAACTCCCAATTTTGCCAAAAGCCAAATTAAGCAAACAGCATCTTCTAATTTTAAATGAGCATAGATTCTAATTAAAGCCATTGCAATACATCCAGAAAGGGCTAACGGCAGTACAGAATGTAAAGGGATGGAAAGTAAATACAAAAAAAAAAAAAAACAAAACCCAAAAAACCCCAAACCACCACACACAGAAAAAACAAAACAAAACAAACAAAAAAACCCAACCACAACCAAACTAATTAAAATAAATAAAATGTTTAAAAATAAGTTGGTGTGCTATCATATATGCCCTTTACAATGGAGAGGATCAGAACTGTACACACAAATACCACAAGCAATTAGCAATCCATAAAATAATACTGATCATAAACCTATTCCAGAATTAAACTACAGCTAATTTAATCAAATACACAGTAAATTTCAAACCCAAGAAATATATCTGATGAAGACATGAAACTTTTAGAGTATTTCATTCTTAGAGTTGAGTAAATCAGACTCTGAAAGTTGATAGAAAAAAAAAATGCAGGTAAAACCCAGAAGAATAGAATTCAAGAGTACTGATGTGGTAAGTATGTATAACTTCCTAGAGACCAAATCGCTGCCTGTAAATTCAAATTATATTGTGTAAACATGGAGTGTCCAGAATGGCAAATACTGACTTGGGGCTGTAACTACAATTACTGCACTCATCCTGCTACTGGACAATAATGAAAAATCAAGAAAGAATTGGGGAGAAAAAAAAAAAGAAAGAAAGAAAAAGAGAGAGGGAAAGCAGGAAACCAGGGTATTTATATTTTAAGGCTTAACTAACCATCTGATTTAGGGCTCTAGACCACTTCTGTAGAATAGGAGAGAGATTCCAGAAAACACTAGCATGGAGTGGAGACATAAACCACAGTAGTTCTTGTCAACAGCACATTAATATTTGTTTTACGAAACCACAAAAAAAAGTATACCCTGCAAAAAACAAGCACTAACTGCCTGCATGGAAAACAAACTTCTGTAGCGCACATTATAAACAGAGGTATTGCAAAACTTTAAGCCATGTGGACCAGTAATCATCAGCAAAAGCTGATGTAACTTTTATGCACATATTGATTATTGAAAATAATAAGCATTCATTACAGTCTTCCTATTTAAAGCTCAGGTTCAGGGGGCATCTTAGCACAAATGAAATGATTTTTTTATGGCTGCTTTAGTGAAACTTCCATTAAAATCTTGGCAACTGCCCAAAGTCAGTCTGTGTTGAAGAGATTGAACTGCAGTTGGAAAAAAATAATCCTTATGCAACCCCTGAGTCAGTGCTGAGGAAGGAGTGTGTGTTTTTCACTTGTGTGTACAAGAAAGAAGGGGAAAATCTCTCATCTTTTACATATCCAAGAAAAACGTTCAGGATATCAATGCCTTGTTGCTTGTGTGGAATTTCTCTTACAGTGCTGCCTCGGAAGGCCTCTGTATAGTAAAAACACTTGTAAGCAGTTTAGGATTGCTTTCCTGAAATCATAAACTCTGAACCTGCAGGTTTTGTTGGTCATCAATGCATGGTCAGTTTAAATCCCACTGCCACATGGTGTTTGTATTTGCTGGTGTGCTTCAGACAAGCATTTTCTTGCATTCTGAGGTCTGTGCAATAGAGATAAGCCTGACTTCACACTCCTGAACAATCTTGAAAAGGCACTTTTTCAGCAGGAAGGAAGGGATGGTTCTAAATTGTAATCCAGATTGCATCTCAGTCTGGAAGCTTGAACCTATCTCTGTTTTACATGCACTGACCCCCTCAACAGCTGAAAAGATTTATGTTTCTTCAGGACAAATAAGGTCGATGGTTCGTTTGCCTGGCATTTCTTTTGAGAGCCCCTGACCATAACAGGCATTTGTAGTTACCTCACAGTTAAAGCTTCACTTGCATGTCTGACCTTTTTGACCACTGTCAGAACATCACTGCCATTTGTCAGTGCCTCTGATGCTTTGTTTCTGAATATTTTGTCGTGAACTGGTTATTGAACTTCTGCTGCTGCCAGGAGAAGTGTGGTTCTGAAACTGGTGACACAGACAGATGTCTGTCACTGTGCGCTGGGGAAACATCGAGCCTAGAAGGCCACGAGGGATCAAAGTGCTTAAATGAGCTGTGACAGCCACGTAGTGTGATGGTGGTGGCCCTGTGCTCTGGCTGGCACAAGCGAAACCCGGAAAGTGAGACACAATTTTTGTACTACCTTGGGACTTAAGACACTTGAATTTCATTTCTTTGTCTGTCCTTTCATTATTGCTATTAACATGAAGCAATATCATTAATATGGTTTAAATTTCATGAGTGTAGATGGCGTCAACTTGCCAAGACCCACAAGTAACTTTTATAGCAACAGCTAACTTTTTCATTTTGGAAATCTGAAGAACTACAAGTGAAATTATCCATGGCATAGCCTTCTAAATTTGATATAATTCAATATGAATCAGATTTAATAAGCAAGAGGATGATCAAGGTATTGCTAATAGGGTACAGAATATTCAGGCCCCCATTTGAAAGTCAGTGCTACTTACAGATTAGTGAGGTGGTTTCTGTGAATTGAATCTGGCAATATCATTGCAATGTCTCTGGCCATACCTGGCATGGATACATTCTGCAGTTCACTCCACTAAGTCGTAATTATTCATTTTCAGAGACTGGCATGAAAACCTTGCATGAAAATCAGGGCATAAGGTGGGAAAGTGCACCCACGTCTGTAGTGGAACAAGTGAAATGCTGAACCTCAGAGCTTGGAAGCACTTGGAGGTTGTGTAGGTTGGTCTGTGACTGTAGATATACCACCTCCAAATTAACTCAGGAGGTGGTTGCAAGAATGGTTGCAGTGACATGTCATCTTCACTTCTCATCAGAGTTTGTAGAGCCCTGGGCAGATGGGAATTTCTCAGAAATTTTTGCAGATCTCTGTGGGTGAAAGGGGGTTCCCTTGGGTATTAGCTTAACAACTTCTGTAGATATTCCAACAGTTTGAGAAATAACCAAGAATAGTATGTACAAAGATAGCAAAGGAGTGAAAAATAAGGTTCTTGTCAGTGACTGTATTTTTACTACTTTGGATTCTACAGGTGTTGTTACTTCAGCTGTCACCACAGTATCTAAATAACTTCCAGCAATATGTTAACATGTGAATAGTCTCAGTCAGGAGTATCTTTTCCTTCTTTCATATCCTTTTCATCCTGAGACTGGAGCATATATTTCTGTAAGGAAAAAAACGGTAATGAAATTTGTGTTAAAAGGTACCTACTTTTTTTTCTTTTGTATCATTTTCTATGCATATATGTATAGATAGAAAATACTCTTTTTATAATATACTATATATTATATGTTAATGTATTTTATATGTATTTATATCTCGCCTTTTTGGAGCCAATGATGAGGAGATTCTGTAGACTTTGAGATGGAGATGCCATTTGAGGTAGTGATCAAATGCAATGGAAAATTTAATAATGAAGCAAAGACAGCTCAGGAGCAAATGTCCAGTTATCTTCCTGATTGGTATCCCAGCTGAGGTTGCAGGCTGGATGTTTGTTGAAAGGAAGACTTTTGAAGAGTACAAAAGGATTGCAGCTTTGCACTGATCTTGTACCTAAGCAAGTGAAAAAGAGGTTTTCTTTAAGTATGGCAGAATAGCCATGAAGTTTGTTTTCCAAATCATTTTCCTAGGGAAACTGGTTGCTCATGGCTTGGATGGATGCACTCTTAGCTGTGTAAAAGCTGGCTGGCTGGATAAGCCCTGAGAGTGTTGGTGAATGGAGTTACATCCAGCTGGCAGCCAGTCACAGCTGTTGTTCCCCAGGAATTGGTACTGGGGCCAGTTCTATTTAATATCTTTATCAACTGGATAATGGATGAGGGGATCAAATGCACCCTCAGTTTGCAGACAACAACAATTTTGGCCAGGACTGTTGATCTGCTAGGAGGTAGGAGGGTTCTACTGAGAGATTTGGACTCTGACTGGATCAGTGGGCTGAGGCCAACTGTATGGTGCTCAATAAAGTCAAGTTCTGGGTCCTGCACTTGGATCACAACAACCCTGTGCAGTGCTACAGGCTGGAGAAAGAGTGTCTGGAAAGCTGCCTGGTGGAAAGGGACCTTCAGGTATTGCTGGACAGCCATCTGAACGTGAGCCAGCAGTGTGCCCAGGTGGCCAAGAAGGCCAATGGCACCCTGGCCTGTATCAGAAATACGGTGGCCAGCAGGACCAGGGCAGTGATTGTCCCCCTGTACTTGGCACTGGTGAGGCTGCACTTGGGGACATGGTTTAGTGGTGGACTTTGCAGTGCTGGGTTGATGGTTGGACCCGATGGTCTTAGACGTCTTTTCCAACCTAAACAATTCTATGGTTCTGTGATTCTGTTATGTACATGGATACATAATATTCTTCATGGATGTCTGTTTAGGATATGAATGGAAAAAAAAAAATCCCGTGGGTTTTCAGTATGTGTGTGCTTGTGTGTCTGTGCCTAACAAAGGCAAAATTAGGAAAACACCCAAGAGAGTTTTCCTTTTCCAATAGTTGGAAAATGGCCAAGTAGGATGGGCAAATGTATCCGCTTCCTGCCTTGTGGTGGGGAGATCTCTAAAATGCTGCAGTTTCCTAGAAGACCTCCCAGTCTATGCAATCTTCTCCTATAGGATGCATTTCACGTAGAAAAACAGAAAGAGTGCCCAGTGTAACAGTAATCCAATCCCAGCTATCTCCAATTCTTCTTCTACAAACTCCAGTTATAGAAGACTGCCAGGCATGGATCAGAAGGGCACAAAACAAACTCTGCTTTTATTTTTCCTTTCCTAAAATCTTCTTACAAAGAAATCAGAGTTGTATTTAAGACGTGAAAGAACACTTATCGAACATTTATCTTTTTTGATGATGCCCTCCTCTGTTGGCAAAAACACAGTAAGTACAGGCATATGGGTGAATTTGCAGAGCTAACACCTTTGAAAAGATGTTGGGTTGTTTCCCAGTGTTTGTTCCTTTCTATAGTTAAACTTTAAATAAATGATTTTTTATCTCACCCCTCTTTTGGGGTCTTTAGAAAGTATGAAAGAATGGATTTTTGTATGATCTGTTCCCCAGCAGTCTGATAGGCTCAGCTACCAAGGTCAAAGTTTAGTCATTGTCTTAAGCCACCCATTAAGGTAGAATGTATAGAATTGCCCAGTTTCACAGTTTGCTGTAGGCCTTACCTTGCTTGTTGACTTTGTCCATCTAGACCTTGTGGAACAAAACCTGAACATATGAAGCAAACAGAAGGATAAATTAGAAAATCTAGTATTTATTTTTAGTACAAAATATTTTTAAGCAAAAAACTGCAACATTGCTGAAGGGCCTGATTGATTGGCTTTACATACTTCAGGAGTGTAAAACTGAATGTAGGTTGAAATACTTGATTTGAAAACTTTAATTTAACTGTAACAGAGAGATGGCCAAGCTGGTTCTTTAGCTGCATGTGGCCTCTGGTGCCACGTTTATATCACACAAATACAAGAAGGCTGACATGGAGTTCTTGGAATAAAATTGGGGTTGTGACTGTAGACGCAGGGAATGTAACATATGATGTGAAAATATTATTTCCAAGCTGTCCAAGAAAGTCACTCTTTGGATCTGAGATGCTTGGATGTGTCTTGTGGATTTTTTTTTTAACATACAAAGAATTCAATACATACTTGAAAGAGAAGAAAGACCGGTCATCTCTTGTCAGAAAATATGTTTTCGCCATGTTGTTTTATTTCTCATTTTGATAATGCATATTCCCACTGCTTCAGTTTGCATTTCGCTAACTTTTCTGTCCCTCTATACAACTATTTCTCAGGGTAAGCTGGAAGCTGCTTCTGTCAGTAGTCCGCAAGCTTTGTTTTTTTGTTTGGGAAGAGGCCAAAGGTAATGGTGATTCTGCTGTGGTTAAGAGAGGGTTTGCAGGGAGATGAGAAACCAATGAATTATCAGCTAACTTTTTGTTCAGATGTCTGCTTCACTTGTCCACCTGCTGGAGAAGAGCAGACAGGGAAAACAACCAAAATCCTTACTCCCTTTTCTAGAAGAATAAGAGGGTGCAGAAAAATCCCATCAGCTCTACTCTGTTGTGCCTCTCCTACCTTGTGTCACTCTGCAATATCATAGCTGTTCAGTCCCTTTTGACAATGCAAAGTCTTGAAAGGGAAGAGTATGGATCACAAGGCAGGAACTGAAGGTATGACACTGGGGAATAAAAGTGGTGGTCAGGCTCTATTTGCCCTGAAATTGCTTGGAAAGGGAACAAGGCTCTCTAGAGAAGGATAAAAGTAGGCAAATATCACTTCCATCTTCCAGAAAGAAAATTTGGAGAACTATAGGCTGATCAGTGTCATTCTGATTTCTGGAAGCATGAGGGCATGAACAATCCTGCAAACCATTTCCAGACACCTGAAAGACAAGAAGATGATTAGGAAAGTAAGTATGGATTTATAAAAGGCAAATCGTATCTGGCCCAGTCTGATAGTCTTCTATTATGAGATGACTATCTTGGTGGATGGGGGGAAAGCAGTGCTGTAGCTTTTCTTGACTTTAGCAAGGTTTTTTGACATTGTTTTCCTCAGCATCCTTTAGACAAAGTGATGATGTATGGCCTGGATAAATGGACAGGGAAGTGGATTGAAAACTGACTGTACCAATGGGCTTAGAGGGCATCTGTGACACAAAGTCCAGCTGGAAGCTGGTCACTAGTGGAGTATCCTAAGGGTCGATAGTGGGTCCAGAACTGTTTAAAACTTCACCAATGACTTGAAGTATGTGACAAAGTACAGCGTCAGGAAATTTGCAGATGATAGACCAGATGGATGTGTTCCTACTCAGAAGAAATTCAACAGGCTGGGAAAATGGACTGACAGGAACCTCATCAAGTTCATCAAAGGTAAAAGCAAAGTCCTGCATCTGGGGATGGATAACTGGTTGTGGTGGGGGCTGACCAGCTGAAAAGCAACTTTGCAGAAAAGCACCTGGGGGTCCCGGTGGATACAAAGTTGAATATGAACCAGCAGTATGCCCTTGCAGCAAAGGAGGCCAGGAGTAACCTGAGCTGCATTAGGAGTTTTCCCAGCAGGTCGAGAGAGGTGGTTCTTCCCCATACTCAGCACTGGTGAGACGCGTCTGCAATGACGGCTCCAGTTCTGGGTTCCCCTATAAAAGAGACATGGACATACTGGGACAAGTCCAGCAAGGGGCCACAGAGATGATTAAGGGGCAGGAACATCTCTGCTATGAGGAAAGGCTGAGAGAGTTGGGACTATTCAGTCTGGAGAAGAGAAAGCTTGCGAGGATTTTTTTCATATGTGGAATTACTGGGTTGGAGGGGAGGAGAGCAGGTCAGTAAGAAAGACGGAGCCAGACTTTTCTTGGTGGTGGCAGGCAAAAGGCACGAGACAATGGGCAATAATTTAAATGTAGCAAATTCTACTTGAACCTAAGGGGGAAAAAAATCTTTATGATTAACTGAAGACTGGAACAGGTTGCCCAGAGGGGCTATGTAGCCTCCATCCTTTGAGATAGTCAAAACTCAGCCAAACATCCTGTGCAACCTGTTCTAGTTGACTGTGTTGACCTAGATGGTGTCTGTAGGTGTTTTCTTTGAACCTCTACCATTCTGTGATCCTGCCAATCAATATGTTTACTCATGTGTTCCAATTGTCAAAGAGAAGTCTGAAAATCCCATACAAAAACACCTTGCTATTTCAGTGTCCATGATATTTTTTGTGTGAGGGTATTTTTTTATATTTTTTTAACCTTTGGGGTTGTCACTAAAAACTAAGTATAGATGTGCTTTCATGATGAAGCCTGGCAACTTAGAAATGGTTTCTTCTTTTCTTCAAGGATAAATAAAGATAAAACCTTACCAACTGTTTGGCTGGCCACTGAGACTCCTTAGCTGCTGGGGGTGTCTGTACACAGGAAAACTTTTCACTTGGGAGACCCACTAAATACCTGAACTTCTAGGATATTTAGACCCTGGTAAATATACCTAAAGAAAATAAAAGCTCTCACCATACCTATGCAAGGCTATTAACCTACTGGAAATAGATCCTGGTATCACCTTTTGGCAGTTTTCACAAAATCTCAACTCCATGCTGCTGGTGTAGAGAATCTAGAATCTCCTAGAGGATTTGAAGGGAAAAAAAAAAGACTAACACCTCCCTCTCTTTCTTTTCACCTCCTGTATTTCTAGCTGTGGGTCATTACCACTAAGAAGCCAACTAATAACTTCCTAGGTTAATAGTGGTGCTCAATAGAGCAAGATCTTCCGCCTTGTCTTTTCCAATATCCTAGCAGAGAGATCTATGTCAGCATCTGTGCTGGTTGCAAATATTCCAGACACTGTTGGAGACAAAAAGTAAAAAAATCATCAGTTGAGAGCAATTGTCTGACTGTTGAATAGCTTTCCTGCAAAGTGGGACTGAATGGTCTGGAAAAGTCGTGGTGGAAAGGGGAATGTAGAGGTTAATAAAATAATTTCTGGTTTGGGTTTGGTGGATTGGAAGCAATTACTTATGGCTGCTCATAAGGGGAAGCACTGGGGACATGAGCTAAATTCCCTCCACCCCACTTTCCCTCTGGCCCACAAAGAAAGGAAGAAAGAGAGAGGTATTTACTCCTCTAGTGAAATTGTAGCTGTTATTGCCACAGGAGTGCAACAGTGGTGAGAGCTAAAGCAGGCTCTAAAAGAGTTGCGATGTGGAGCGGGAGGAGCAGCAGTCTTTCAGTCTTGATGGTCTGGATGATACCTGTGGCAGAGAAAACTCTCCAGCACAGATATTATGAGGTGCCCCATGCAAAGATTACCTCTAAGCATAGAGTCCAGTCTATTGTTAGAGAGAGGATACTGGGATGGACAGTCCTTTAGCTTCACCTTGTTAGGCTGTGCTTCTGTACTCAGGCAGAACAGTATAGCAAATCTCAGAACCTAGGAGCTGTCATTCCCAGAAGATAGCTAAATCTTGCTCTTCTTTATGCATTTTGGCAGTATAAGCTCAATTTCCATTGAATTCAGCACAGGTCAGCACTTGTCTATGAGAAGATATTTTAAAACCTCCTAATGCAATTAGAATTGTATTAAGGTTGCAAAATCCATTAGCAGGACACAGGAGCTAAAGAAAGTGCCAGCAGCAGGAACAGGTTGTGATAGTGATGACATGGAACATCTTTTCTTTCTGCTGTCATTCCTTGTGTCCCTAAGTACTGGCATCTCATTTATTTAGTGTCATATGACAAATACTGGTTTGCTATGTTGGAACTATTGTAAGAAACTGTGAAGGTAAGGTTTGGAGTCTTCGTTATAATAGAAGTGATTGGGCACACTTTCTGTATTTTTGCCTGCAGCATTTTTTGTCTTGAACAGTGTCTATCATCTTTCATTTTGGTAATAATGTCATTGTGTGGTTAGGCATTGAAACCCACTGATTATAGGAAATATGTGGAAAACTCCTAGATGCATGCTAGTTTCCATTTCACTATAAATAATGAGTAATCAAGAAGCTGAAATATGTTTGTCTTGTTGGATTTTTTTTTTTTTTTACCTCTTTTAGAGTCCATTTCACTCATTTCTGATTAATGTTTCTAAGTTGGGAGCCATGAATAAGTCAAGAAGGAAGATCATACCTGGAGGGATGCCAGTCTCTCTGAAGGTAATTTGTCTACTCTTGTTTATGGGTTATGACTAGTAATGCCATTCTTAGTGATCTTTTCCACTTGAACAGAGGACTTAATTAATTCACATACAAAATTTTGAATCCAAATAAGTTGTGGGTACCTCATTAAACCCCCTTGCTTTAATTGTTTTCTGAGGCACTGTCTCATTTCAGAGCATGGTATAGCCATGATCTGAGACAGTGTCCCATTTAGAAAACCATAAACCTCTGCACAGGTATTCTGCTCTCAGGGATCTCACCTAAACTTTAGGCTATACAGATCAATGGGGTTAAGACTCTGTGTCTTCTTTGATTCACCAGAGAAATGATACTGCCTCCCTACAGACATACAAAGGCTTTTTGATCCTATTCCCACCCTTTAAAACCTCCACTGTTTCTCAAGTTCTTTCTCTCCTAATGCATAGTCCTTAACATACAAACTCTGACTTCATTTACATATTCCACCCAAAGGCCTTTGTGCTCTCCTTTCTAACCCATCACTCTTTATCCAGCTGTCATTAAGTTAAATTTACATACACTCCAACATTCATAGCTCCTTGACTTGCAGAACGTGTGTTCAGCAGCAGATGGAAGCAGGAAGAAAAATTGCTTCTGCTGCCAGGTTTCGTTTCCCAAGGTAGAGAGAGGTTACAGATCAGGAAGGAATAAGGAGACTTAATAGGAGAATGCCCACAAACTTTGCTGTACTGTGGAGGATACTTGAACAGCTGTAAATAAGCTGTACTTTTTGACTACTGGTCCGTGTTCAGTTCCAGGCACAGCTTCCTTTGTTGGCCAGTTCCAATGGCAAGTTTGTGCAGGAGTAGGTATATTCACTGGCCAGAGACAATACTGAAGTGGACATGAAGACCATCTCCACCTTTCTGCAGTGGACAGCCTTGACTCCAAAATTTAAACCAAGTGTTCTTAAAAACTGAAAACATAAATATTCCATATACCACAAAACTCCTGGTTTCTGCTTCAGTTCTGGATGCATCTTGCTCACAACTACTGCCTTTTGCCATTCCTTTGGAATGGCAGGAGCTCAAAACTTCCCTTATCCAGTCCCCTCTGGATTCCTGATGGTGAATGGTGACATAGCTTCTCTGTGCTGGAGAGCTTGCCCTGACATAGCACTGACTTCACTGACTCACGTGATGACAACTCAACTGTCACACAGGTATCTAGTGGCTGGGCTGCTTAAAGAGTCTTGCTTCCCGACATTCACTTACAATCCTGTACAGCTCCACTGTTGTGTCAGCACAACTGATCACATAGCTGGCTGAAAAACAGCTTTAGGCTGGATTCTTTCCCTCTGACAGACCTTGTTATCAGTGGCGTCAGCAGCACAGGGACACGACAAGGGTGGCCCCAGCGGGGAAGCTCCATTTAGCCAACAATGCTGCTGGAGATACAGGTTAACCTGGCCTTTAATAAGCAGGAATAGTGCAAAGGAGAGCATTGTCGATACACAGAACACTGTGAGAGCTGAAATGTCTTTTGGCAGAAGGAAAGTGACATTGGTAGTTTGAGCTATGCATGCAGAGTATCTATAGATATGTTAAGAAACAGAGAATTTGGAAGCATGCTTCAATAGGAAGATGGTTTGCTATGAGTCAGGAGTGCAAATAGTCAAGCTTTCAGATATGATCTGAATAGTGGAAGCATGAACAGACTTTTCTTTAATTTCTTCACCTTTAATTTTTTTATAAACAGTTGAAACTGGGTTGTTTCTTTTGTAGATTGGAAATAAATGCTTCATGCATTTCACTTTACCCTGCTTTCACCTGATAGTGATTTTAAGGTAACTGATTAACACAAGATATTTCTCATCCACAGGTGAGGTTAGCCTTTAAGGCAAAGCCCTGACATGTCTGAAGAAACATCCAGCTGCCTTACATCTCACTCCAGGGTCAGGTACCTGCTAGCAGCTAGGGTAGGTCTGCACAGAACCACGTGAGCCTGTTGAAGGGCTGACATTGGAAAAGCTGGGGCAGGGAGAAGTGTCATCTAGAGAGGGTGTATATCTAGGAAGACTCCCCAGCTGGACACAGGCCAGCAAGGAGCACATCCAAATCCCTTCTCTGAGAAATGTGAAACTCTGTGTTGTATCCCTACATCCCACCGCTCCAACAGGTGTGCCAGTGCGGAGCAATGCCAGGAGACTTCTCTTGCTGATGCGGGTGAAAGTGGAGGCAATGCTGTACAGCAGAACAGAGCTAGCAGCCGGGATGAGTCAGAGTAGTCAGTTTTAGCCTCCTAGGACAGATAAGAGTGCTTAGTTCTTCCTTCCCTAATGCCTTCCTTTGCTGAGTTAATGTCTTCAGCATCTGATAAAGTATGAAGAGAATTAGATTATTTCTCACTCTTGCACATTGGGGCATTTTAAGAGGAAGCCATTATTGCAGTTACATATTTGCAATTTGCAGTTTTGCTGTCCCCAGTGTCTTGAAGTTGGGGACAGAGGCATTCATCACCTACCTGTAACATCCCCAGTGAATGAGCAAGAAGAGAGGGGGTTTGCTGAGAGGACACTGAGAAAAAATTAAAAGTATTTCCAAGTGTTAGAAGAGAGATTTATCAGGTGTTAAACTCAGTGGCCCAGGAAGTTGATTTTGGGGGGTCATCAGTGTTTGCTGAAAGTTGAAACTTCTGTAGTTGAAGTTCCAGAAAGTTGCCTCAAGATTCGATCTAATAATAGATCTCAGATGATGGTTATGGTAGAAACTTGATTTCCAGCTGGCCTGCCATGTCTATAAATTAGGACATTAGCCTGCTACTCACAATTTCCTCTTGCTATTTGTAAGCAGCGCTGAACAACAGGGTCTAATGTAATATAATATGGAAAGTTTTGAAGTAGATTTTAATGGAAAATGGAAAATGAAATGATGGTCCTGTGTGTAAGGGCTGTAATAAGAAGAAATGTATTCTTCTTGCCTAATGAATTTACTGGGAAATATATTGCCAATTATGCTCAGCTCTTTCTGCATAAAGTCACCAACAAACAGACGTAGTTATTTAAAGAGCTGCCAGTGCAGGGCAGATGGGAAGAAAGGAGTGGAAATGCAAAGGCACTCCTGATGCTGGCTGATGCTGGCAGATGCATTAAAAAGTGGAAATAAGGAGAAATGGCTGTTACTGACAAGGACAGACTGACTGCTAGAGAAACCATGTTTCAAATATATCATCTTTACATAGGTGATTCTCCAGAGGTTTCTGGCAGGTGCTCCATGCCCTCAACATTTCACTGGCACTGGAAAGGTAGAAGATATTTGAGGCTCTAGTATCCTGTTGTCAAGATCCTCCACATCAAAACCTTGTTAAAAAATTAGGTTGGATTTTGCTTTGTTTCTTTTCAAAGTGTTTCTGAATCTTGCGGATGTCTGCCTCTGCAAAATGAGATGAACCAGGCTTTTATTCTGCAGAAATAATTTCTGTAGTCTCTCAACTGACCCTGAGATTAGCTCAGTTGGTTGGAGCATGGTGCTAATAACACCAATTAGGTGGGTTACGGGTTTGTTCCCTGTATGTCCAGCTCACTTAAGAGTTGGACTTGATGACCCTTGTGGGTCCCTTCCAACACAGAATATTCTGTGATTCTGTGAAAACAGCACTGAATGAGATTTTCCTGGAAATTGATCTGCATAGTATCTTGAAAAATAGAATTATCACCAGTAACTCTCACCCTGCAGAAAATGAACTGAGCTTACATGAAGTACATTAACAGGGGGCAAAAAGGAGTGCCACTCTTCGTTGTCCCTCTATTGCACTAACTCTCCTAGAACTGTGTCATTAATCTCATGAGAATTTTGCTGATGAAGAATAGGTTTCTGAACCAAGTCAGTGCATGTTTAGTCCTGAACCCTTAACCCATGTTAATTCTTTATGTACTACAGTACTGGCTTTTTTTTTTTTTTTTTTTTTTTTTGGTGTAAACACTAAGTTACATTAATTAGGCAGGTTTTGGCCTAACTGAATTCTTGGCTGGGGCATTAAGCACAACATGAAAGATCAGCCATGAAAATCAATCACAAGGACAGAAGTGGATATGGTTGATCTAGTTTTACTTGCTGAGTGGCATTTACAGGATAAAAAGAGAACATCATTGTTTAAAGATGCTATAATGAAGTTTCTGCAGCTTGAAAATGTAGCAACCCTTAATGTGATAAGTAGGCACTACAGCATTCAGTAACATAAAGAAGCTTTCAGTAAAATAAAAGAGGTCTTACATCCATGGATTCCTGTGTGGATGCAACTTTCATATACAAGCAGCATAGGGCTTTGACTCAACTTTCTGAAAGTTTCACAGGCCTTATATTTATAGAGAAAACTGTAATCCTTTAATGACTTTGTTACTTCACTGGAAATGGTCTGAGCTTTTTGTAAAATTCTTCTCCTGCTCTAATTGGTTTTTTTTAAACTTATTCACCTCAATCTATCTCAGTCCTTGGGACCCACATGTGTTTGACAACTGTCTGCCATTGTAGGAGGTAGGCCTTTACCTAAATGAGTTTGGAATTATTTTGTGTAATACTTGAGAAATAAAAGTTCATTTTAATACAATGTGCTGACATGCAGAAAAAAATAGTTCACTTGTTTCAGTTATGTAGGAGGTCTTAGGTTAAATAACTCACCTCAAATATGGCACTCAGGTTGATTTTCAAAGTCTCCTTTTTCAAACATTTCATGACTGTGAGACATTTATTTATTTCTGCTTGATTCATTCCAGCTCTGAGTGGCAGGCCTTGTCTGGATAAAAAACACGAGCATTTGACCATGGCTGGGAGTCTTTTTTCCAGCTCATGAATAGCTTGGCAGCATTACCAAATTTAGCTATCATCACCTGCTTCTGTGCCTGTCTGTGAAGGACTGCTTTCCAGGAGGAGTGTCTGATAAAGCACACATATGTGTGTCTGATACACATAAACATGTGGAAGTGCATTCAAATCCCAGAAAACACCACATCCCACAGAAGAGCACTGTGCAGAAAATCCAGGTCAGGCATTGGAAACTTTATAATATAGTCATGTCAGTGCATTGCAGCACTTGGGCTAATAAACCACATCCCTGAGCAGGTCTCTGTAGTGTAGGAGCAGCACAGCTTTGATCTTCCTTTTCCAATTGCGGAGGTGGATCTCTTGTGGATTTTATTTGGACAGGTGAAACTGCGCCTTGCATCACAGCACTGGGCTGCTTCTCCAGAGGTGTGGGCTAAGTGGGGAGCCTCATGCAGACACTGGTTTCATGTCTCCTAGATGCTTCTGCTCCTAAGGCCTCCTGTTAAGAAGGAAGGATTTGAGCAGATTGACTTTTAGGAATTCTGACAAGAAGTTGTTCTCATTAACTTCAATGGGAATAGTCCTGCAAAGAAGCTGTTTTTGGCCAGTGCCTTCTAGATGCTACCAGTCCCCATATATTCCTTACTGCAGAGACATACCAGGTTTGATTAATTATGCTAGGATAATACAGACCAGGATGCAGTAGAAGTAGCATGTGTGTATATGTCAAATTGTTAATGACAGCTCTGCCTACACTTCATATTGAAACAGTTCCAAGATGTGTCAGAAATGAGGTATATAGTAATTGACAGTGAAGAAAGTAATGTGAAATTTAAGCAGCCATCATCAGAGCTTGCATCTAAAAAGCAAAATGAGATTACTGTAAGACTAGTTAATGAGTTGAGAGTCATGAATTTGAACTAATATCTGGCTTGATTAGATCCTTGCAGCACCCTCTCAAACTGCAGATGAAAGAAGGGAAATAGTTTACCTTTCACTATGGCAGTGCAAACAGATGAGACATTGATTGGAGACCCCTTAGTTAAAAAAAAAAAAAAAAAGGTGAGAAAATGGACCCAAATACAACAAATGTATACATCTCCTCAGAGTCATCTTAATAAGGTAGACTTATTGCAAAGTTTCCAAATGATGCACACTGCCTGAAGTATCCTGTTTTCATGTTCTCTGTATCTTGGAGATTTGAGTTTTCATATCTGATTTCAACTCAGAAATTATTTATGGTAATCATTTGGTCAATTGTTTTAGCTAGGGAGATATTAATCCAGAAGTTTATGGGTAGTTTGTTCCTTTGAACTGATCTTTCTTTAAAGCTTTACAAGAGCAATAAAAAAATATTCTTCAGCATTCCTCCATTTCTGGCCATTTCAGAATGGTGAATATACCACCTCCATCAGCTCAGTCTCTGCTCTGCCTTGAAGGACTGAAAAATCCCCAAGTCACAGGAAACTGAACCTAAGGAGCAATGCTAAGCGATAGAAGATGAAAAGTGATTGAAGTGTCTTACATATGCACATTACGGTCTCTGTGGGGATGCATTTGCTGTCCTTTGAAGTCCTCCATATGGACTGTTGAAAATGTCACAGCCTGCAATTTAGCTCACTAAGAAATACAAGATGTTTTCTTCCTTTTCTCCTGTAGATCTTTCTATCACCTGCCATCTTCCTCAGCCACTTCTAGAAACTGCAAAATTAGGAATGACAAAACACGCAAAAATGAATCATAGGTAGAAGTGACAGCTCAGAAATATCAAAATGTGCTGTAGGTGGGACTTGATTTAAAATGGAACATGAAAAAAAGAGCAGGAATTCTTTGGGAGAAAAAAAGTAATATGCAGAGAGTGGAAATCTGAAGCCTCTGAAAATCCTAGTGAGAAAAGAAATGGCAAAAAAATGAACACAGCTAAGAGAACACAGCCAGATGTGGTAGAATTTGGTGATCCAATTTGCTCCTAGACATTAGCTTCTGTTGAAGTCAGACCTGTCCAGATGTCTGGTTATTTCTACCTCTTTAGGTAGGATCAATTACTTTGGCTCTCATTTATTTCCACTGTAAAGGTTTAAGTGCCTTTGATCACTTAGCATTCACAAGAAAAGACAGAACGATGTTTTGTTTATATTGTTGCAATAGCAAAAACTCAGCTGTTTTAAATATAACTTTACAGGGTTCTCTTTTCACTCTTTAAGACTAAAATATTTTTTTTTTCCCCTTAACAATGCCTGCAATCACTTACAATGAAGTCTGTGAGCCAAAGCAATCTGATAAACAATGAAAAGTGCATCTACTATTGTGAACATTGAATCTGCTGTAGTATCAGTGCCTTAATGCTTGTCTAACTGTTTCTTTAAATGTAAACATGGAATTACGGGAACTACCTATGTATGGTCACAGTGCAGCTGGCATTCAAAAGTATCCTTCTGGGGGGCATGCACTACCACAATTGTATTTATTTTTCCATTTTTAGGAAACACTCTTAGACCTCATTTTTCTGAAATGACAACTTTGAAATCTTCCCCATAATAAAACAAGGCTTCATTTGTACCTTACAGGTGTTCAGACCTCTGTCTTCTGCATAGGTGTGACCTGCATCTAGACCAAAACCAACCTCTTTGTTTGTTTGTTTTCTTCAGGAAAGAGGTGTTTCATGAGAGAGAAGCTCCTGCCCCAAAGAGCTTATGGTTTGCACCTAGGCCTAAGGTTGCTGAAGGATACCACTAACAGGTAAGGAGGAATCACAAAGTAGCAGTGACACAGCTGTGGGTTCTGGAGTACATAGCAGCCTTGAAACTACAATGGAAACCACAAAATTACTCAGAGATAAAGGTGCTTCTACACACCTTTTCATGATCCTAGGACAGTGGTAAGCTCTGGCATGCTGTACCTTTTACCTTTAATTCTGTTATGTCAGATAATGCATCCAAAATATCTTAATATGTAAGATCTCTGGGGCCTTTGGGGCTTTATGGTTTCCTTGTCATCCTTGTGCCATTTGGACAAGTACTGCAGAAAAAGTGGTGAAGGAGGTTCTTAAGTCTGAAGAAACTGATTGAAATCTTTGATTTCAAAGAGCTTTATCTCAGGGCAACACAGCTGAAGTCACTTCTTCAGTTCTGGAGAGATTGGAGCCAGAGAAAAGAATTAGGTAAATATTTTGAAGGATTTTCCCATCTATAGGACTTTATAAGTCAATTTTCTCCTCTTTTTTTGATTTTAGTAGGTGATCACTTATCTAGAGAATAGACAGCCTTGGGTTGATCTGAGGTAAGACTTCTGTAAAAGCATCTGCACTCTCATGCTGGTTCTGAGAAACATCAGGGCAGGCTTAAAGAAACACTGTAAGAGGATATCAAAGCTTCCAGGGAAAATGTAGAACTTTTCCAGCTGAGTTGGAGCTGCCTTGTGGAACTTAAGCTGAAACCCAGTGTAATTTTATGCTCCTGGGCTGGTCTGAATATGCATTCCCTTTGACTGCAGACCAGCAACAGCATTCTCATTCTATAAGGAGGGAAGGGGAGTTGTTTGCAAAGGGGCTTTAAAGCATGATGGGTTTCTTGCAAGTGTGAAACGATGTAATGACTAAAATACTAGTCACGTACCAGTCTGTTTTAAAATATGTTTTTCCTCTTGCAAGTTAGGAGGAAGTTGAAAAGTTGAAAACATTGTATGCTTTTTATTACATTTGTTCTTCATATGTACTGTATTGGCTTTTATCCCTGGAAGTATTAAAAAAGAAGGTTTTGAAAACCACTTCAAAGAAATCAAAGAGCACCCCAAGTACTCGTAAACACACACAGTTATGCCGTGTAGATACAATGTTGCACATGGCCTAACTCCTGAACTTACAGCCTAATCCTCTCCTGTGCTGGGCACATGAAATCTCATTACTCAGCGCCAGCAGAAGAAATGGAGTCTTTGCCCATGCTTTCTGCCAAAACCCCCATGTGTCATACAATAGCATCCATATGGCTCAGACAGGATGAGATCCCTCCAAGGGATTTGCCACTGTCCCAGCAATTCTTCCCCTCCACTTTATCCAAAAACTGCATGAGCACAACTGTCCCTTTGACAAACTCAGAGGTGATAATAGGCAAGAAGGGTGAGGGACGGCTCTCACAAGAGGTGACACATCTCAAATGAAGCCACAGAGATAAACTAGGGGGTTGGTCAGAGACACAGGATATTTGGATAGTATGTTAGAATATCTATGCGGGTCGTTATGAAATGCACATGGGGAGAAATGTTTTGTGAACCATTTCTTCAACATGGACTGCTCATGCTGTACAAGCAGAAGCATTCCCCTTGTGAGTGCCACCACAGGCAACTGCTCAGAAACCTTGGAAGCACTGAATCTGCATGTGCAGTGAGACAGTATGAAAACAATGAGAAAAGAAATTACATAGGTTATGAAAAATACAGAGACTATCAATAATATATGAGGAAGAAGATAAGTGACCTCCTGGCTATTCTTGGCCATAATGTTCTGTTCAATTTCTCTCTGTTCAGGGTTATAAAGCTCTAATGCTCTCACTTCTATTTGTCACAGTCCTTACAGACAGGCGAGAGGGCTTACCTGGGTGGATTTCCCCGCGTCTTCCGCGAGTTTGACAACCAGCTGATACTCTCATGTGACTGGTGCGTATCTCCTGGTCTGCCTGTGCCTCTGTGCTGGTTCTCATTCTGCCATTAGGCTTGATCTGGTCACCCAGCTCCTCACCCTAGCCCAGTCTTTGTGGCTTAGCTGTAAGCATGTGAATGTGGTGCAGCGCTGTCTGCCCTGCGCTGAAAGGGCTGTGCTGACCTCCTTGGTGTTGGCAATGTCAGCCTTTGCAGGTCCTACTGAAAGAAACTCTCTGTAAGTCTGTGTACTATGTAGTTCTCTCTTTAAACACTGCACAGGCCTCAGTCACAGCCCATCTTGGAGATATTTCAAATTTAAGTAGAAAAATTAACAAAACCTATCAGGCAGATAGGAGCTATCCTGCCATCTCTTTTCCTCTTCCCTTCGTCTTTCTTCTCTCTGTAATTATTCACAAGACTATCCAACCCAAAACCTGAAAGAAAAGACATCCCTGATAGGTTATGGCCTGAGATCAACTGTTTTATTTGACACTGTAATTTCCCTTTGGTCATCTCACTTTCACTTGTTACAGCCTGTGTAAAATAGTATGTTGAAGCAGTGATATGGTGATAGGGACACCACAGGCTTTGTGTGTAGGAGGTTGTAAAGAGATTAGTGTTAGTGACTGGCTGTATAATGCAGACTAAATGCATACATGTGAGTATGGCTATTCCTCTAAAGGAAAACTTTGCAATCTTTCCATAACTCACGTTTTCTGCAAGCTGTTTGTGAATCAAAAGGTGCTGGCATTAATTCTGCTTGAATATCAAAGCTTTTTCCCATGAAAAACCCCCCTCTCCTTCCATATTTCCTGCAGCACTTCACTGTCTGAAGTTGGGAAGGACTTTCTTTCATGCTAAGATATGAGAGGATCAGGCCCTCTGCTGTAGTTGCATGCTGGTGATTGGCATCTCCCCCCTTCCCCAAGGAGGGCTTATGCATGTTTTCTTCAGAGGCTCTTAATGAGTGTATGAAGAGAGGGCAAAGCTATCCCTTGCTCACCCCAGCACAGTCTGAGCACAAAGCTCATGGTTAAGAAATGGGACTGTAACAGAAGTAGTCAGTGATCTCTGGGGAGATGTTAAAAACTGTCTGATGGATTAATTGACTGACTTTTCTGGTTGTTCTTCTATTCATGCAAAATGAGTGGACACAAAAGACTGTATTTTGGCTAAGAAGAATATTGTGATAGATTATCTAAAAGGGCTAGCCCTTTTAGCTTCGTTTACAGAAGCTGCTGTGGCATTTCCTTTCCTGGAGGTGCTGCCTGCCACAGGTAGCACAAGTGTGGGGGCTTTCAGAGCTTTATCCAAAAGTCAGCTGTTTTGCTGTAGCACTGTTTTTGCAAGCAATGCCTCAAATACCCTCATCTTCAAAGACCTTCAAAGACATAGAAGAAACACTGTGTGGGTGGGTAGCCAGTATTGACTTCCTCAGTCCTGCCTGCCTTTCCTAAAATGGTATCTGAAGTGATTTTTTTCCAAAAAGTACATGATTGTAATTAGGAGAGAAAAATGAGCTCTTAATCAGAAACAAACTATTTGCTCTAACAGCTCAGATACACCTGGGGCAGAGATTGCCATGTGTGATACATACATATTAAACAGCATATGGGCAGGCTTTTCTTTTCATGGTTGCCTTTATCATTAAAAATTAGTATCATTCTTGCACAGATGGCTTCAGCCCAAGCAGAGTCTGGATGACTCAGTTGTCCACTACATCCTCAATTACATTTGGTACTAAAGAGGAAAGGTACTTTGTTTCAATCTGCAAGCAGGTTAGGCTGAGTACTTTTTGTGCCCTTTCTCTGGACCTGCTCATATAAAATAGAAAGGCCAGTGATTAATATACTGAAACAACTGTTTTATAAAGGACACTAGCCACTGATTTCAGAGGCTTCCCTTCCTTGCCTGAGTGTTCCGGATTCACAGAGCAAATACCTGTGTCTACATGAAGTTTCTCCAAGGCATTGTTATGATATGAAATTACAGCTGTAACTCCAGGCAGTTTTATGTCCTCATGTATGTTTGCTGTGGTTGACCCACCAGGCCTTTGAGGCACATAAATCAATTTAATTCTGTTGACTTCAGGGCCTTATCAGGTCACGTACTAACCTGTTTCAGCAGCAGCCTGTGCTTTGTCTTATATTCTGTTTAGGTCTCACCGTGGATTAATACCATCTGAGGATTTACAAAAGCAAATGTTAAAGGCAAACAGCACTATTGTTACACAAGCCTCTCACAATGAGTTGAGGATAAAATTAGAGATCAGTGAGAAGTATTATTTCCTTGGGCATTTTATGCATTCATACATACCCCTAGCCTCACCTCCAAAAGCTACAGCCAAGTCCCAATCACAATGCAATACTTCCATGTATAAGGATTCCTTTGGTAGACTTCAAGATAGTATAATCTTGCCCAGAACAGATGTAAATTCACCAAAATGAGTAGCAGAGAATTCTTTCAGTGCAAAGGAAGATAATAGTTGAAAAAATTATGGATGACTTAAAAAGGAAGGGAGATAATAGATGAAATTCCTCCAGTTTTATATTAGGTGGGCTGAAAACTGCAGTGGTTCAGATGCTGGTTTATGGACAATCTGCTACTATAAAGCTGGCAACTTCCATGGGAGTGGCATGGCAGAACACCGAAAATAGGAACAGTTTTAGTGAATTTTTATATACTGCTGCACATCTTCCAGAAATCTTGGAAATGTGTTACATTTTCCAGGAATCCCAGTCCCATCACCACTGAATTTGCCATAATGTTCTGGGAACACTTTCCTTTGTGCTTCAGATGTCTGTAGGAGTAAAGCCTTAAAGTTCAGTAGTTGAGAGATCTGTGCTGAGAAGCCATAGCACACCACTGCTGGTATGCTAGAAAAACTGATATACAAGAAAGAGCTGACTTAGACTGGGAGCAGGATTTCTTCAGCAAAATTTGACTTTGTTGAAGTTATGGAACGCCTGTAGGTCTAATAAGATTCATTTTCTCTGTCCTATCATTCTAATGCACACAAACATGCACACACACATGCACCACTCCCTTTGCCCTTAACTTAAATTATCCTTAAAAAAATTAAGACTCCTCCTTATTCTGAATATGGAAGACTGTAAGCTGTTTGAAGAAATGAGATATGGTAATTAAACAAGGAGTTTACCTGAAACCCCCCGTTTTATTTCAGAAGAATGGGTTTATAAACAGTTTTTGGTTCTCTTAAAGCCTGGCTTCAACACAGAGCATGTTTCTGGCCCATGTTAATTTGGTGAGAGCCCTATCTCCAACTCACACTAACGGAGTCTCTGCTTAGGTGGCTTCAGTGATTTCTGGGAGATATCTTCTAAATAGCATCTGACAGAACAAATGCTATTAAATATGAGTAAGAGCACTGGAATCCAAGTCTGTATCAAGGTGAGAATCTTGACTGAAAGCCCTTGAAAATGAATTAGTCTTTCTCTGTTACCACTGATCATTTTCTACCAGCTGCTGTGCTTCCTATCTTTGTTGTTGTCCATGTTCTTCGTGCTGACTTACCCTGCAGATTTACTATTCTTTATCTTTGACTCCTTGTCCCAACTATTATTCCTTTCCAAAGAAATGTTGAAGAGACTCAGTTTATCTAGTCTCAAGACATTCAGGGAGAGCTGGATCACTCTGAAATATCTCCAAAATATTCCTCTCTAACTGAGCCATTTACTGTAATTCTGATTTGAGGTGCCCTGATCTCTACTGTGGCTGCGAGAAACTAATTTTATTAAAGCAGGAGCAAACGAGACACCTATAGCCTGACACAACATTTAGATAAATAAAATTGATTTCCACAAGAAAGCCTGATACTCCAGCATTGAAGGCTTACGTTCAAAGAATTTAAAAATCTTTCTCAACTGCACTTAAATTAAAGGAAAACAATTGGTGTGATGGATGGCTTCTTCCCTGGAGAGCCAAACTGAAGAGCAGTGCTCATTTGGGACAGTGCATTTCAAATGGGTTTCTTTCACTGAAAGCTTAGAATTCATCCCCTCATTCCATGGGGCTGGGGATATGAATATATTAAGACCAGGTGAATGACTGTGCTGGGTCAAATGGCAAACACTTGTGAAACTTCCTCCTAAATCTCTCTCAAGACCCAAGTGTTTCCACTTCAGGGACTTCCTGATTTTTTATTATATGTGTAATTCTCGCCATATTTCTTTTTCATGCTCATGTGCAGTTTCACTTTGAACCTATGTCAATTTTTAGCACCCTTAAGTAGTTTAGCAACAAATTCTCCAGTCTGTTGTGAGTAATCAAAATAATTTGTTTGTGTTGGACCTGGCTCTTTTTTTCTTTATTTGCTGCTCTCCAGTTCTTGTACTAAAAGACACTGAACGTCAATCCCTATCCATTCATGACACTCTTATTTTGTAAATGTATAGCACATCATCCCCACTTATCCCTTTTCCAGACTGCAGTGCTTAGGCTTAATATGAATAGCCTTTCATGTCCTTGATCATCCACCCTTGTTGCCTTTCTGTCAACGTTCTCAAAGTCTGAAGTAACAAACCATGGATTTATACGGTCACAGAATAGTGTTACATTGTGTTCTGCATTTATTTTCTAATAATGCCAAAAATTTGAGTTCCTCTGTTGTCTGCTATGGAGTATTGAACTTCTGTTTCAGCGGAGACACTTGCAAGAGCCCTAGGACTTCCTGAGGGGGTGAAAAGCAGTTTAAAGCCCATCATTCTTTGTGTGAAGTCAGGATTATTTTACCCATGTGCCTCACTTTGCATAAAGCTGCACCAAACATCTTCTGTTGTTTTATTACACATTTTATTCTGTTTCTCAGTCTTGCTCTAAGACTTCATACAGTCAGCCTGCAGTCTGACTTGAAAAGGTGGTGTTGCCAACAAGTTTTCTTGTTCCACTATTCAGCCATTTCCAGGTTTTCTTTTGAGTATGTTGAACAGTAGAGGTCTCATCACAGATCCCTGAAAAATTCCTCTTAATTCTTCCCTCCACTGAAAGAACTGATAATTAATTCTCTTTCCTGTCTTATAACCATGCATGAAATTCCTTCTAAGAGCTGCATTTGTTGAGGGTCTTTCTCAAAGCCTTCTGGAATTAAAAATAGACTGTATTGCCAGATGACACTGCCCCATATATAAGCTTGTTGATATCACAAAAAAAAAAGCAGTATGATTACCTTTTAAATAAAGGTTCACTGACTCTATCAGTGTGGATTATTTATGGTGCAATGCTTACGCAATTGCCTGCTAACCCTTCATAGTTTCTATTAGTTTGTCCAATATGGACATCAGGCTGATGTTCCTGTAATTCTCCTCTGGGACCTCTGCATCACATATGTTATCCTCCATTTCTAAGTACCCAGACTGTTTTAAATGAAAGGTTACACAAGTCTCCAGCAATTCAGCTATTTCATCCTTAAATTGCTTTAAAACTCTTGATTGATTACCATCTGGTCTTGGCAACGTGTTACTGTTCTTTACATCATTTTTTCCCAAACTCCTTCTGGAGTCACTTCAGTGTCTGTTATGACCTGAACTAACCCATGAGTCTCTCTTTACTCATGAGTAGGCCAGGGCATAGAGCAGCTGAGTGGCTAATGCGTTTCTGAAAGCAGAGATCTTGCTGCTGATGTTTGGTTTGGGCTGGGCTATGGTTTGGTTATATTGAATCTGTTAGCCAGTAATTGCACTTGTAAAGGTGCTGTGTAAAGGAATGTAATAGTATAGTAGTGAGAGGGTCATTTTTCATCATTAATTGTCAGGGTGACTGTGCTTGGAACACTGGCTGCATTGTTCAGGAGACAAAGTACCATGAAGCCAGGAGTACACACACTGAGATAGCATGGAACAGAGGAGATCTGACCCTGCAAGCCAAAGCCTAATTGCATCTTGAAATGGTAAAATTTTCCCATTCCAAACAATAAGTATTGTAAACATAGTTATGTCTCAAATCAAGGTAAATTATAAGATTGCAGAAAGTAGTGTTTTTCACTAAAATATCAAGCCTAAATTTAAACTACATATATTTTTTTGTAAAGTCATCATGTTACGGTAAGCAATAAAGAAAAAAACCCTTTAATCCAGAAGATGGTCCCTCCTCTGATGTGTGTAGAAAGAATGCCTAAGCACAGTTCACATCCCTGTATTCTGCTCAGTAACACAAAGCTGGTGGAAAAGACGATGAGGTTTTTGGAGTACCAGCAAGTACTGTGTTAGTATATTAGGCTTACATGTGAATGGAAATGTGGGGCACACATCTGCTCTAGGTTACTTTGGGTGGTTTTGTTTTCCATTACAGTTGCACATTCAGTTTTCTTTGGTGATGAAGCAATTACTAGTGTGCCTCAGGGAAAATCAAAAGATGATGCTGATGTACTGACAGAACTGTTATTTTAGTTAGTTAGTTATTTAGTTAGTTTAACCCGTCGTGAAAAGTGTGAGCTAGGTGTATGTCTGTCTCAGACATACATTCGTAATAATTTCTTGAAAATGAATTGTTAAAGCGCATGTAGCCAGATAATTCCCTGGGTGCACCACCCTGGGCTAAAGACACCCATTAATCTAGGGGGCAGTTTTTAGAGATGTAAATTTGTTCTAAATTTACTCCTACAGTAAGCAGCAATATTGCTTAGCACGGGGTTTGTCCACAAGAGCTCTGTAACGTTTCCCATTAGCAACTATCTGCTCGCACCAGCAGAGCAGCTATTTGACGCTGAGGCTGCTATGACAGCTACTTGAACATATAAATAGCATTACGCTTTATAAATGTGACAGTATCACATGGTTGAATGCATGGAAGTGCTGAAGTGGGAAAAATTTCTCTTGCCCCATAATTATGTGTGTGCTAGTATTACATTCAGTGAAGTGGCAGGCCTGGTTAGACCCAAGAACGAAACACTTTTGACAGCCTTTAATTTAAACTATAACCATGATAAAATGATTAAGTTCAGGTTTGTGATGTAGAAGAGTACCAGCGCTGTATCTGTGCACATAGACAATGCATTTTGCCTTCAGCTCCCTGGCTGATCCAGGAAGTCTTCAGATGATCTCTGTGTCCCTTCCAATCTGAATTATGCTCTAATTCTATGGTCATAGTTAGGACACTGTATGTAGCATGAAAGTTAGAAGATGTTTTATGCAGAGTTTTAAGATAATAAATAGGAATAGATCACCAATGTACTGTATTTACCATGTGGGACCACAGACCAGCTGGACTGTAAGAAATAATCAGAACAGATTGTGGTATCCAATCTTGATCCTGTAGAAACCACTCTTGCAGGAATGCTTGCAATGGAGATTCACATCCAGAGAGTAACTGACCATAATAGTTTTAACTAGAGAGTTTTGCAGGTTGCTGTGTTGTTGTTTTTTTCTGTTTAAAGGTGTTTTGTGAAACAGTTTCAAATCAATAATAGCAGTGGGATTGGAAATGGTATTTATGGATGAGAAATTGGCTTTTTCTCTCTTTATGCTTGTACTGTTCCTATGAATAGTATTTAACAATTACTAAAATTTAATAGAATTTCATCCTAAAAGTGTCTCTAGGTAAATACTTTCAGTGTTCTTTGTAAAGTATAAAATGTTTGAAAGTGAACTAAACCTTACAGTTTCCTCTTTGTTTTCAAACAGCCCTGAAAAACAAGAAAGTGTGAAAATAGAAGTGGAAAAATCACATGCTGTGAAATATGTGGATGCTGAAACATCTTTATAGAACGGAACTGTGTGTATTTGTGTGTGTATATATGTATCACTGTAGGATATTATACCATGGAAGTGTGATTTCCAATTTAAGGAGCAACATATATTTAATTCTACCATTGTTTAGGGCACTGTAGATATGCTTGCGTAATGCGAAGATCTTTCCAACAACTAAGATGAGTGGTAATGAGACTTCAGCTATTTATTTTATTGGAAATTTTATTTTAATTTTTAAATAGGAAGACTGTAATGAATGCTTATTATTTTCAATAATCAATATGTGCATAAAAGTTACATCAGCTTTTGCTGATGATTACTGGTCCACATGGCTTAAAGTTTTGCAATACCTCTGTTTATAATGTGCGCTACAGAAGTTTGTTTTCCATGCAGGCAGTTAGTGCTTGTTTTTTGCAGGGTATACTTTTTTTTGTGGTTTCGTAAAACAAATATTAATGTGCTGTTGACAAGAACTACTGTGGTTTATGTCTCCACTCCATGCTAGTGTTTTCTGGAATCTCTCTCCTATTCTACAGAAGTGGTCTAGAGCCCTAAATCAGATGGTTAGTTAAGCCTTAAAATATAAATACCCTGGTTTCCTGCTTTCCCTCTCTCTTTTTCTTTCTTTCTTTTTTTTTTTCTCCCCAATTCTTTCTTGATTTTTCATTATTGTCCAGTAGCAGGATGAGTGCAGTAATTGTAGTTACAGCCCCAAGTCAGTATTTGCCATTCTGGACA